>NW_012267274.1:1349675-1394973 GCF_000151885.1 Dipodomys ordii
GTGGGCAGCGGCGTGGCAGTGGCATGGGCAGTGGCGTGGGCAGCGGCGTGGGCAGCGGCGTGGGCAGCAGTGTGGGCAGTGGCGTGGGCAGTGGCGTGGGCAGTGGTGTGGGCAGCTATGAGGGCCAGCGCCCTGCAGAGGCGGCGTGGGCAGCGGCATGGGCAGCAGCGTGGGCAGCGGCGTGGGCAGAGGCAGTGTGGGCAGCTGCGTGGGCACAGCGTGGGCAGCGGCGTGGGCAGCTGTGAGAGCCGGCGCCCTGCAGAGGCGGCGTGGGCAGCTGAGCGAGCTGGAGGGACCGGCACCACGTGGAAGCTGAAGTTCTACCAAATAGGTTGTGTACACTCGGTGGATGTTCATGGTGCATCTCATCCCAAGCACAGCTTATCTGAGGCCGTCGGCGACCACTGGGTTTAACAGTATCTAATTCATCAGGATGACACTGAATGAGGTGGGTTACCTTTTCAGTAGCTGTAGAGAAAGCACTTCATGTCATTTTATATTCATTTATAAAAACAAGAACTCCCCCAGCAAGCTAGAAGTAAGTGATGGGCCTGGTACGCCCGATGGCCTCTTGCAAAGAAGGAGCTATTTCCCAGCTGTGTGCACGGAATCCATCATCAGAGACACCCGCAGCTGAAGGTGTCCTCAGCGGCAGAGGAGGGGCCCCTGCCCGACTGGGACTTCTCCGGGCAAGCCCACCCCATGACTGACCGGGAGCAGCCACAGCCTCGGCCATGTTGGCTCATTGGACGGAACCACGGTGGTACGCAGACTCATCCGGGCTTCCCATCAGGCTGCCCAAGGCTTCACTGCTCTTCCTACACAACCTAACTCCCTTATAGATTGTGATTACTAATAAATGGCTTTTACCCAAACACTCTCTTAACATCTACTTCCAAAGAATCCATCACTGTGAATAAAAACCAAACCAAATCCCACGTTTGCAGATTGAAATTTCTTATTTAAGACGGGAATGAGATGAGCAGCGTTGTGTCACTCAGCATTAGATGAATGCTTGGAGAGGGGAAAGTGAAACAAGAAAAATTAAAGGGTTAGCCATGAGCGGAATGAAACAAAATTGTCAACCTAGCAGGAAGAAGAGCTTCTATGGGCCAATTCTGCAAATGAGTCGGAGAGTTCACGGAGGCGGCAGGGCACACACAAGGCAGGGCACAAGGACCCACAGCTCTCCCAGGCACAGTTAGTAGCTTAATTCTGGAAAAGATCATGCCACCGAGCAACACACACACACAAAATAAAATAGAAATTTGGGGGGGGAATAGGGCTCATTAAAAAAATAATAATGTAAATCTCAGTTTTACTAACATAAGGCCAACCCGGGAAAACTGAAGCTGGGTATTCACGAGCAAATCCCAACTGACAAGAAAGTTAAGATAATAAAAGCAGAGTGAGGACAGGGCTCCGCAGCCCTCAAGGCTCACAATAAAGAAACAGTCGTGAAAATCATGGTGTCCTGGTGCGATCGGCAAATAGATGACAGAGCTGTGTCTGAGAGCAAGGACAGAGGCTTACCCCCCTGCGGCCACAAAGGACAGGAACATTAATGGGAAAAGATGGACTGTGCAGTTCATGGTACAAAAGGCATTGGTAGATAAGCTCGAGGTAAATTAACGACTAAACGAGAAAACAAAACTTTGATCATCTTCTGATCAAAGAATAGAATTCTATTGTTATTTCAGTTTGGGGAGATATTTCAAAATAAAGCCCAAAGATATTTTTAAAATCCTTTGAAAAATATGAACATCCTTTAGGCAAAAATCTTTAAAAATCTTTCATTAGAAGAAGTGATAACTATTGCAAAGTTATAGTAAATAGGATAACATAAAACCCAGATTAAGTAACTGATACAAATTAATAATAATTTGTAAAAGAAAAACAAATCCAACATAAAGATAGATAACTGCCTTTGGGAAAATTAATTTTAAAGAAAGACAAAATGCCCCGAAATATAAAATGATTCTGAATATCATTAACAATAAGAGAAAGATCAAAGGAAAACTCAAAAAGAATACAGTGGTCTTGGAGTAGCAGATTCTAATGTCTGGCTGTGTCACATATTAATAAAATCATATAGCCTTGTTGCTGACTGTGGCTTAATTTAATGTAACCAAATGTACACTATCTGGTAGTGTTAAAGATGCAAATACACTCCACCCTAAATGTATATTTAGGGTATATATTCCAAAGGAAGGAATATTCCAAATGTATATTCCAAAGAAATTCAGATAATCATACAGAAGGGTACTTGTGAATCATTATAGAGAAAAATGCTACTCAAGTTCAGTGACTGTCAGCAGGGTGAAAAGCATGTTCACATGTTTATAAGTTGGGATGCAACCATGTGGATAATTTAGGGGTAGACTGTGTTGAGAAGCTGACTTCTGGAATGGCAGGGCCATGTGCAGACTAGCTCCTCTTCTTTTGATGACTATCCAAATACAATAGACAATGACAATGAAGTGTAATATGCCTAGAACCTTTCCTAAGAGCATACAGTAAGTGGATAATTATCTCTTCAGACATAAATCTATCCAGGACAATCACTCCTGTCTGTGAGAACAGCGAGGAACCGCGGTGCTGGAGCTGCCTCATGCCCACATCTGCCCATACAGTGTGTGCAGGCCAGCGGGCAGCATGCGTGGAAAGAGACATTAGTGTCACAATAGTAAAAAGGATGAACAGACTCCACGGGTCAGGCACAGTGATTCACACTAGTAATCCCAGACGTCTGGGAGGTAATGACAGGTCATTTGCAATTCTAGGCCAGCCTAGACAAGAAGTACAAGACTCGGACAAGTATAACTAAAGCAAACAGTACTGTGTCTGTGGCCCAAGTGGTAGAGTGACTGCCTGGCAAGCAGAAGGCCGTGAGTTCAAACCACAATACCACCACTGAGAAATACTCAGAAAAGCACTCTGAAAATAACAGGTCTTAGACCAAACAGACAACTGTGTAAGTGGGGGAGGAAAGCTCAGCAGGCCTATAACAAGTTGTACAATTGAACCAGCAACTAAAATAAAATGTCTAAGCCAAGATGACCTCACTGGCGAGCTTGCTAAATAACTGGAGAACTGCTGTCATCCTTTACAAACTCCAGAGTGCAGATGAGAAGGGACAGCTTCCCAAGTCAAGGAGCCCTGATGCCAAACCCAGACAAGCATGCTCCAGGAAATGGAAAGTAATAATGGAAAGCAATAAAACTTACCAGTGATGGTGCAAAATCTTCAACAGAACTGCAGAAACAAAGTCCAGCAACACATAAAAGAGATGGGCACCATGACTGAGCAGGTGTTAGCCACAGTGTGAAAGGGATAAGTTTAACAGCTGAGAATCAATCATCACAACAATGTCAACGTGGTGTTTCCCTTTTTACTTTTCTTCTTTTTTGTGAGGGAGTGGAAGGGCTGGTGAGACAGGGTCTCACAATGTAGCCAGGCTGGCCTTGAACTCAAAATTCTCCTGCCTGGGGGCTGGGATCATAAGTATATATCACCACCCCTTATAGCACCTCACATCAAAAGAACGAAAGAAAAAATCCACATGGTCTCACCATTGTATAAAAAGTGTCTGATGAAACATAATGCCTACTTGTGACAGAAACACACAACCAGATAAATTAAAAGGGAATTTAAACACAAAAATAGCATTTATGAACAATCCACAGCTATTTCTCTCCTATGGACAGAAACAAGATAGGGGAATTCTGCTTCTGCTTATCATATGGAATTCTATTACACTGGGATCACCAGCCAAGGCACCTGTGCAGAAAGAGAAATCAAGCCTATCAATATGCTAAATGGAAGAGTAAAACCAACCTACTGCATCCAGGATGACGGATACTGCAAATTCCAAGAAATTCACAAATAAAATCTAGTGGAGCTAACAAAAAGTTAAGAACATTGCAGGATATATGAGTAATATATAAAACTCATTTCTATTCCTGGCTACAAACAAGAAACAATTAAAAATAAATCTAATAAAGCAAGTCCATTTGCAATAGCATCAAAAATAAAAGACTTACAAAGCAATAACCGCAGTAAAAAGGAATACAATACTTGCACTCTGAAAACAATAAAATATTTATGAAATAGATTAAGATTCTCAGCAAATGGAGAGACATCTTATGTTCATAGGCAAAAAACAAAACCATTGAGTGGACAGTAATTCACAAATTCACTTACAGAGCCAACACCAAGATACTAGCTATATCTTTTTCTAGAATTTCCATGGCTTATTTTATGGAAGAGCTATTCTGTGATCCAGTCACCCAAATGTAAGTGCAAAAGTGGGCACATACCTGAATATCTTTCCAAGTAGGACAAATAAAGATCCAATAAGAAATTACAAGTTCCTTTATCTCATTAATCATGACACACTCAACATCATACGTACAAGAGCGGCTGCAGTCAAAAGGCAGAAATAACCAGAGCTGGTGAGGATGTGGGAGGCTAGACCCCTCATCTGCTGTGCACCAGCATTTAACAGGTTGTCCCAACTGCGGGAGACATTTGTCATTGCCTCAAAATGTCAGCCACGAAGCTGCGCTGTGACTCGTCATCTCAGAGTAAGAAAACTTACATCCATCCAAAACCTTGTAGACGAATGCTCACGGCTGCTCAGTTTACTCAAGCCCAATGACAAACTGAACGGATTGCTAAAACAGCCACACAATGGAAAGTCACTGCGTAGTGAGAAAGATAAGGAGAAGCCAGGAAATTCCTCCTTTTGAAAGGCCCTCCACAAGAAGACATTCTGACAGCCAACACTGGGACTGGATGCGCACTCGTCCTGCGGACCTCCTTTGTACGCTGGGTACGGTACGATATGGCTGATGGATCGCCAGGAGTCACACAGGTGGAGGGCGTGAGGAGCGGCTGCTGGCAGCTGTGGCTTCCTGGGCTTTGTCGTTCTGCGTTCACACCTGCAGATAAAGCACCAACCACATTCACCTTCACTCTGTGTGTGCCCTACCGCCTCCCACGGTACGCAGCCTCCAAAGGGCCTGACGTTCCTGTCACTCTATCATGATGATGATGTTGATGATGATTGGTGCAGATTACTTGTACAAAGAGGCATTACCATATTATATTTAATCTTATTATAATTATTCATCTTTTGTTTCTCATGGGATGATGAAATCATAAAATTAGATTGAGCATGTGTGGGTGGTTTCCATGGTTCAAGTGGTCAACTGTGCAGTATATAGTCAAACTACTTAGGAAACTGGACGACAATTGAGCTGTCACAGAACAAGTCTTAAAATTTCAAATACTCAACAAGATGCCAAGTGTGTGTGTGTGTGTGTGTGTGTGTGTGTGTGTGTGTGTGTGTGTGCACGTGATTTGAAAGAACAAAGGCATGTGTGGCAAGTACTCATGGTAGCTTCACTGAGCACCTTCTCAGGAGCGGGAGAGGTGGGGAAACGAGGGCCAAGGAGATGGAGGGATTTATCCATTCCTTCTTCTCTCTTCACAGGATCAAACCTGTGTTTGTTAAGCTAGATGGCATGTGCAAATATAGATTGCATAAATGCATACAGCTTTTATGCTTGTGGTGACTGCTTTTTTAGGGTCCCGACTTCCCTGCTTCCCAGCATTCAGAACTCACATCTGTTTATGTGATGGTCAGCCTGCCCCTTCCCAGAAGACAATCTCCAGAAGACAGTGGCTATATCTTTGCTCTTCACTACACGGCATTACAAGTGCCTGGAAGAAAATGTCTGGCACCTACAAGTGTCCCAGAAACTTAGCTTAATGTCAGAGAATGACGTGTGAAGGCCTAAATGAAAAGCAGGTGGCATTCGATCATGACCTCTTCACAAGGTGTCTAAGCAGTGTGGAAGGCAGGAGGTTGCAGGCTGGGTTTCCCGGCAGGGCTGTCTGTGTTGGGAACTTAACCAGCTCCGTGGTCACACACAGTTCTTTGTGTCCTGAGTGGAGCTGCTGAGTGAATGCCTGCTAAGTCGCCTTGGGGGGTGTAAATGCTTAGGTTCGGTGTTTTATTCAGGACGAAACTGCATGCTCTCTTGAATGTTTTGTTTGAGGAAGGTTAGTGTGCACTTTTGCACAAATGAAAACTGCGGCTAACACATCAAATCTGTTTGACTGATATTATTTTATCCAAAAATGCACAAATGTGATATGATAACTTCTGGATAAGCATCGTATCGAGATCCTGTTTGCACAGTTGCTCTGTTTCAGGTGCGAAGCACTCACAGTGGTGGAAAGGCAGAGTCTGGGCCTCCTCAGGACGCGCTGGTGACTAATCCAGGGCCTGGGCCTCGCTACAGAAAGGGCAGATGGCCTCGGACCCCACGCACACCCACGTCTGCACCCTGCAGAGCTGTGTACTGGCGAGGCCTCTCCTGCCCCAGGCTGGCCCGGCTGTGCCCGCCAGGCTTCCTGGGAGCAGAGCAGGCGTCCCAGGGCCTCCTTCCCCACGGCTCCCAGCGTCCTCCACGCCCAGTTCAGAACTGTGCTTTCATGGATGTGCGTCGGCATCTGTACGCGTCCAAGCCAGCAGCACCTGGACTGGAGGCAGAGGCCAGAGGCTGCCTTGTGTCTCCAGTGGACCCTGAGGTCTCTCTACTCAAAGCTGTCAGCCCTGTCCAGCCCCCGTGACGCTGACCGGATGACTGACCCTCCGTGTGTCCTATGCAGACGGCCTCCACGGCCCCCACAGGCCATGAAAATCCGGATGTCACGTGTCACCGTGTGGTCCTTTACTGCAAGACAGCGTTCTGTCGTGAGTCTGTGTGGTGACCTGCTCGGCCACTGACCGTGTGGGGTCATTTGGGTTGCCTCTGATGTCTGGTGACCATGAACAAAGCTGCTACATGCATTTGTGAATAGGTCTCGTGTGAACATCCCGTTTGATTTCTCCTGGGTAAGTACATAGGAGCGGGACTGATGGATCACCATGAGTATGTATGCTAAATGTGCCCAACACATACTGCGTATGCATGTGTGTTTAATGGCTTCATTCAACATGTGTGATGCGTTAAAATTCTTTAGAGTACCTGACCATCGTCACAGTTCACAGCAGTAATTTCACCTCGGAAAATTCTTTTTGGCCATCGATAAATTATAAATGAGCCCATCTCCCGCCCCAGCATCAGGTACACATTGGTCTGCCCTCTGTCTATCAATCCCTTTCTGAACACTTTGTGTTGCCAGACATGCACAGCGTGAGGCCCCATGCTCTTGTCGACTTTCGCCCAGAATGTTCTGAGACGTGTTCTTGCTGCAGCGCGTGTCCCAGCTTCCTCTCACTGGCAGGTTGTGTGCCTGGTATGGACACAGCCCATTTTGATGATCCGTCACCCAGGTTTCCAGTCCTGGAAGAAGCTGCTATGGCATTCTTACATCTTCATCTTCCTGGGTAGATCTGCCGGGTGGTGGTTTCTTGTACTTATATAAGCAGCCTGTTTGGTGCAGTCATACTCTGCCCCCAGCCAGGTCAGGGGCATATCCGTCCACAGAGCACTTGTCTCTGCACAAGTGTAGGTAGTGTCTCGGGAAACTCACTTCCTTCCAGCCTTCTGGAGAAGAGCTCCAGGCCCAGAGGTTCCCTGAAAGGAATCAAACCTTCCGTGGCGTTCCAGACACTCCTGCCCCAAACCCTGGCCAGGTCATTCTTTCCCTCCCAGCAGAGGTGTCCAGAGCCTTCCCAGGCCTTGTGAAGCAGGGCGCCAAGTGTCTGCCCAGGAGCTCAGCCAGCTCCACCGTCCTCTCCCTTTGCTTGCCTCTGTACCTGGGAGAGCCAGAGAAATCTGCTCCTGGTAGGTCTGCTGCCCAAATGCATTTCCACCTGTGGCACTGACTGATCCTGATGAGGATCCGGACCAGCACAGCTGTCTGTGCAAATGGCCATGCATGGTGACACCTCAAGCAACACGCACAGCTCAGATGTTTGTGGCTGTCACTGAGGCTCTGACTCCTGGCTTCCGAGGGAGCCCAGGAGCACCCCACCACGGAAGTGCTGGTGTTAGGGTGACCAGGTACCCTCTAAAGACCTAGAGGAAGGCTTGGCGTCCTCAGAGACGGGCGCTAAGATAGTCTTCTGCAGACAGGCGCGTGGACAGGACTGGGCCATCCAGAGGTCAATTGTTCAGGAAGGTGTGCCCTGCCTGGACCAAACTCATGCTATTCACAGCAATGGGAAAATAAAACAGTTAAGTGCGCTGAAGATGTGAATCATGTTTTATGAGATAATTATTATGCCTCACTGAAAGGCATGGGATGAGGCATAAATAAGTGAAGAGGGATGTCAAGCTCATGCAGAATAAAACTAAATATTGCAAAAATCCAAGAATGCGCCTTAAATTGGCCTAATTCGTCAATACAATTCTAATCAAAATCTCAACGGGGCTTTTCATGGAACTGTACAAGGTGAATCTACTGTTTATATGGAGCAGCAAAGGGCTAAAAATAGCTAACCCACTCCTGAGGAAAAATGGGGCCCAGAGAAGTGCTGTCCAACACACAGCAAGAATTTGCTATTGTAGTGGCCCACAGCCAGCAGGGAGAGCTATGCAAGGAGCAGGTCAGCCTGCAGGAGGCGCTAGACTGGCACCCACACCAAAGGCTGTCAGGTGGCTCATAGGAGGCTCCACCACAGGCAGGGGCCCACGACAACCAGGTCCACATATTAGGAAACCAAATGTAACTGCCCTTTGCCCTTTGCCCTTTCTAGGGAAGTTAGGCGTCCTGACAGTAGCTCTATTTTTACTCAGCATAATCATTTTAAACCATCAAATGATAATGCTATTTTATTTGTGGGTACATACACAGATACATATATACATATATACATATATACACACGTATATGTGTGTATATCCATATCTATCCAAACAAATGCATACATGTAAATAGTTATAAGTATTATATATAATCTATAACAGAATATATAAACTGTACAATGTGTTAATCTATGATGATGTTAGTATACATTACATGAGATGTTATACATAATACTGTGCATATTACTATATATAAAGTCTCTGAGGATGGGAAGCGGGAGGTGCAGGGAGGCGGGAGGGAGGTGCAGGGAGGCGGGAGGGAGGTGCAGGGAGGAGGGAGGACCTTGCAGGAGAAGCCACAGCGGGGGTCTCAGCCCAGGCTTCCGGTCCACAGCAGCCTCTCCTACAAAGGAGAGAGGCCTCCCTGGGGATGGGGGGGGGCCAGGCAGCCCTGCAGAACGGCGGGACAGGAGGGAGGACGGCCGGCCTCACAGCCCAGCTCTGGTTCCAAGCAGCCTGGGGCCCGTGTGCAGGACAAACGGGAAAGCCGCGAGGAAGAGACCCCAGCTCCCATTCGGAGAGACTGAGGCAAGAGCAGGACGATCCTAAAGTCAGCGGGAAATGCAGGTTAGGAAGGGCAGAGACCGGGCCAAGCTGAAGCACTGGCAGGCAGGGGCCGGGACTGGCGGACGCTGGGGAGAGGCCGGCCGGGGGACGGCGCCGGGCTGGAGGACACAGCAGCCTCTCAAGGGCCGAGTCCACTGAGGAGGTGGAAAATGGGCAGAGAAAGGGCGGAGTGAGCTCCGAGTCACAGCTTCTGAAGGAGCAGCTCCAAGGGCAGCGGGGGAGCAAGGCCGCCTGGACAGGGAGGGGGTGGAGATGGCAGGAGGCCAGGTCATCCGGTCATGGAGGAGAGCGCAGGGCCCCAGGGGTGGTCAGCAGGGAGAGCGACAGGGCCCTGGGGCGGTCAGCGGGAAGAGCAGCAGGGCCCTGGGGTGGTCAGCAGGGAGAGCGGCAGGGCCCCAGGGGTGGTCAGGGGGGAGAGCGGCAGTGCCCTGGGGCGGTCAGTGGGGAGAGCGGCAGGGTCCCAGGGGCGGTCGGGGGGAGAGCGCAGGGCCCCAGGGGTGGTCAGCAGGGAGAGCGGCAGGGCCCCAGGGGCGGTCAGCAGGGAGAGCGGCAGGGTCCCAGGGGCGGTCGGGGGGAGAGCGCAGGGCCCCAGGGGTGGTCAGCAGGGAGAGCGGCAGGGCCCTGGGGCGGTCAGCGGGGAGAGCGGCAGTGCCCTGGGGCGGTCAGCGGGGAGAGCGGCAGTGCCCTGGGGCGGTCAGCGGGGAGAGCGGCAGTGCCCTGGGGCGGTCAGTGGGGAGAGCGGCAGGGCCCCAGGGGCGGTCAGCGGGGAGAGTGGCAGGGCAGCGGCAGGGCCGTGTGCCCTCAGGAAGGAGAGGGCAGGGGCCCGTGGGCGGTCAGGGAGGAAAGCGGCAGGGCCCCGTGTGCCACCGGGGGGAGAGCGGCAGGGCAGCGGCAGGGCCCCGTGTGCCGGGAGACCAGGTCTCACACGTGCACTTCTGCCATCGAGTCTCGGGATTAGGCAGTCTGGGTGGGCAGAGGGCCACCCTGCAGTGGCCACCGCCCTCTGTCCCTCTGGCTGTCGCACGCCCCAGGGAAGTGTCACCGGGAGCCTGAAGGAAGAAAGGCGATGCTGTATCACCTCGCGCTTTGGGGATAGAAGTCGCCTCATCGCCCTGAGCCCGCCGGATCTGAGGCAGGTTCATTTGAGAAAGGAAGCGGAGGCTCTGGAAAGCCAGACAGGTCAATTGGGTAGGGCGTCTCTGCGATGTGTGTGTCCTTCGAATGGGTTTATCCAGCCTTCCCCAGGCTGGCCAGGTCCAGGAGAGAGAATTAAATCGGCAGGACTTTATCTATTTTCTCCAGTGCCAAGCAGTATTCCTCATGGTGGAAATCGATGGAAGCCGGTGGATCTCCTTTTTCCAGCCAGCAGGAACACAGAGTCTATTTCTGAGGCCAGGAGGACAGAGGCCTTTCCAACAAAGGCATGCCTTCCTGCTCTTCTACAGTGCAGGAAGTTGTCCTGGAGAGGGCCACACACAGGAGACATTCCAGAAGTTTCCCCAAACTCCCCACTGCATCAGCTACCAACCTGAGGAAGCCCCGTGGGCTACCTGCATTACACACTGATTTAATTCAGCTCCGTCTCTTCAAAGTTTGTTGCAAAGTTCTGAGCCGCGCTGCCGTGGAAGGGTCCTGCATCCCGTGACAGGTGGCTGACACGGGCAGCAAGACACTGACCGGGAGGTGTGAGCCCCGGACACCTTGCGGAGTCCCAGATCAATGCATTTCCCAGGCAAGGTTAGCTGGAAACATCTCCCTGCTTCCCTTTGAGCTATGGAGTTGCTGACAGAATCAGGGGGTAGAGTTGGGTTACATCTCCTGCAAATGATGTCGACTCCTTTGGGGCTGGGGTGTCTTCTCCATTTCTCCACTGCTCTGCCCTCCTCCCGTCCCCACAGGTGAGACAATTGGTCTCTGAGATGAGTCCGTGTCTGAACCAGTATGCCCGTCTCGTCTGCCTTCAAACCAGGTTGCTGGGTGTTCAGTTATTTTGGTTTTTATGGATGTTCATCTGGGCTGGCAAAAGACTCCGAAGCCCGCTGACGTCCGTCCCAGAGGAGACCTTCTTCCTGGGAGTCAGAACCACTTGCCCTCTCCTCCAGCGTCTCCCCTAAATGCCATCATGACGTGATGCCGATAGTAATCAGACACGTTATTAAATGACCATCGGGGACCCTGGAGTGTCAGGCCAGAGGCTCCTCTCCCTGTCCAGCCTCTCATCCAGCGTCTGTCCCTAGTGAAACTGGGCATACACCACTTGCCTATACTGCTGAAGTGCAATGATATCTCCAGCACCACAATTCTAAGTTCTGGCTCCATACTGCATTTGTGCAGAACAGGGTGTGGTGGAGACTGTCAACCATGTCTTCCAATTTTAGTATATGTGCTGCCAAAGCGAACACTGTCAACCATGTCTTGATGTCCCCTTTCCCTGCCACGTTGCAGGGTCAACCTGAAGGCTTCCAAAAGTAAGAAGCGGTAAGGGTGGCTTTCCTTTTTTTCCCACTTTGTGCTGGTGCTGGATTTGAACTCAGGTCCTGACCTTCTTGCTCAGCTTTTCAGCTCCAGAACAGTGCTCCACCACTTGAGGCGCGCTTCCTCTTTGCTTTGTTGTTGTTAGAAATAATAGCCTCTCAGATTTGTTTGCTTAGGTTGGCTTCAAACCTTGATCCTCAGGTCTCAGCCTGAGTAGCTGGGGTTATGGGATTACACTAGCACTCAGGGAGGGACTTTCCTTTTTACTTTTGTTTTAAGATACTCTGCACACTCAAGGAAACCTGCCGACAGCCTCTGAAATGTAGATGTTCTAGTAAACAGCCTATCACCTGAACTCAGGGCCTAGGCCCCATCCCTAAGCTCTTTTGCTCAAGGCTACCGCTCTACCACTTTGAGCCACAGCTCCACTTCTGGTTTTCTGGTGGTTAACTGGAGATGAGTCTCACGGATTTTCCTGTCCAGGCTGACTTTGAACCACTCTCCTCAGATCTCCGCCTCCTGAGCCACGGCAGCCCAGCTCCCACTTTTCTCACCCGAGATGGGAAGCAGCAGAAGGCGTGCAGGACTGGCTCAGCTTCGGCCTGGGGACCCACACCCCTCCCCGTCACAGCTGCCAGGGCTTGGGGACGCCACCCCACTGTGGACCGGTGACTTGGCTTGCTGCAGAGCAGTTCTGCTTTAAAGTTGGCAGAACTTGGCCACTGTGTGCTGAGGAGGGTGAAGCATGGCAGGACCAGACAGAGGGAGATGTCCGCGGGGTGGGTGAGCCCCGGCTCTGGTTTGGGATGGGGGTTGTGCAGTCTGTCAGCAGGTTGCCAGCTCTGCCTGGAATCAAGGTCTGACTCACCATCTCTCCTACCAGCCTGTGCCCTCTGGCAGACACGGCGGGAGCTCAGCCAGCTGAGCACACCACCACCGGCCACACTGGTACTGGCGGAATTCAGATGGAGTCTGGTTCACTGCAGACCTTCCCTGCCGGCCGCCATAGTTGGCTTCCATACACAACCCCTCCTGCTTGTGAGTGCTCCCCGGAGCACTCTCCCTGAGCGGGAGCACAGCAGCCCCCCCCATCCTACTGACCTGAGGAGCACGCAGGGTGTGTCGCAGGCATGTGTACACATCTACTGTATCATCAACGAGACCAGACAGCCGGCTTTTCCCTGGGCAGTGAGGCCTTGGCTCCCCTCACTCTCCCGTCACCCGGCCCCTGTCTGGGTTGATCTTCACAGCAGCGTTTGCTGCCAACTCCAGGAACAACTCCAGGAGCCGGTGCTGCATCCCTTCTGCACAGAAATTACCCAGCACTCATTTACCGTCAGCCCAGACACACCCACAGCCACCATCCCCAGCACGTGCCCCACCACAGAGGAGGAGCCCCTCCGGGCAGGGTGCCATCCATCACTCCCGCGTTCCAGCTTCCGTTCCTGCCGCAGCTGGCAAGCAAGCCGGCGTGGGCGGCGGGGAGCTGCGGGCCCCTCGCTAATGACCTCGTTAGCAGCTTAATGGTGAGGTGGAGGGTTTGAATTCGAGGGAGGAGCCCTTGCTTGCTGGTTGCTGGATTTATGGGCCTGGAGTTACTCACCTTTTGTGAAATTGTCATTGTTCTCGTTACAGAAAGCAGCCTCTTCCAAGGAGCTGAGAGGGGCCCTGAATGCAAATCAGCTGACGGTCCTTTTCCCCGATGGTTTTCAGCCAGTGGACTTCCTTCTTCGGTCAGTGGTGTGGGGGGACCCTCGACCTCACACTCTCCGTGGGGCTAGAGCCCCTTCTCTGATGCTTCCCCAGCCTGGGGTCAGAGATGGAGTTGGAGCTCTGGGCTGCAAAGCACAAGGCCTGCACTCTCTGGGAGAGGCCGGGTGCTGTCCAGCCCTCGGTGCTGAAAGTGGCCTGAGCTGAGCGGCTGCCCTGTGCGGCCCAGGCCGCCCCTGCCGCCGGCCCCGGCCAGCACGGGCCACTGGATTTCATCAGAGTGGAATTAAACGCAGGCCCAATTCTGACCCAGGCTTGGACTGATGGCTTTGCAATGTTAGACAAAAAAATCTCCTGTTCCTTGGATAATATTTCGACCCTGACAACACAGCATCACAATTTTTATTGGGCAGGAACGATTTCTGCTTTATTTAATTTGTTTGTGTAATATTCCAATTTTATTAAACTAGACAATTGTGCTAATTGTCAAAAGATAAAAACACATGATAGCTAGAAGAAAAATAAACATCTATTGCCAAATTACTCAGGCCTTTCAAATAATTATTACATGGGTACTGCTCTAGCTATGGTCTGCATCTCACAGGGAAGCATTTGAAATTAGAGACTGAACTAAGTTACCGCTGACGCAGCAGAAAAGATGACATTCCGAGAGCTGAGGGAGAAAATGTTGGAAGTGAAATGGAATCCTAAGAACTGGTAGGGGTGCAAAATAATGTGACCCCCTCAGGAAACCACTGTCTAAACCGCTGTTCCCTAAAACTTAACATGAACTTTTCCCCTCACTTAAAAAAAGTAACGAAAAACACATCCAACTTGAAATCTGCATGCAAATGTTCGCAGCAGCCTCACTCATAATAGTCTTTTTTCATTATTTATAATCTTAAAAATACTCTTAAAAATCACGCATTTTTTTTCACTGTGTGCATTTCCAGGATTTGTGATTAGATTTATGATTCTTAGCTTTATAAAGAAGGCTCATCAACATCTTGGTAAATAAAATTCTTTCTCTGTGGACAATTTCCTTTCTTCAGTTCAACAATTTCCCTTCCTTAGGTTTATTTTATTTTATTTGGGCAGTAATGAGGTTTGATCTCAGGGCTCACGTTTAATAGGCAGGTGCTCTACCATGTGAGCCATACCCCCTTCCCTCTTTGCTTTACTTGCTTTTTTTTTTTACTTACTTTTCCACTAGGATCTTGCTTTTTGCCTGGATTGGGGCTTCTACATCCTCTTGGATGACAAGTGTCTGCCACTGCACCTAGGATTTTTTTTTGGGGGGGGGGGCGGGGGTCCGGTCGTGGGGCCTGAACTCTGGGCCTGGGCGCTGTCCCTCAGCTCTTCAGCTCAAGGCTAGCACTCTACCACTTGAGCCACAGTGCCACTTCCGGCTTTTTTCTTTTTGCTTATGTGGTGCTGAGGAATCAAACCCAGGGCCTTAGGCATGCAAGGCAAGCGCTCTACCACTGAGCCACCTTCCCAGCCCATGAACCTAGGTTTTTATTAGCCAAACATTTTGCCCTGGCTAGTCTTGAACCACCATTCTTCTGATCCAAGTAGCTAGGCTTACAGGTGTGAGACACTCTGCCCGACTTTCCTTGGGTAGACTGCTTTTTTGAAAACTTCGTGATTCATAGTCTTAGTTCCTTCCAGGAAGAAGAAGATGTTTATCTATGCTTCCCTGCGGTACCAGCGGGACCCGAGGCCCGGCCCATGCCAGGTCCTCTCCCAGGGAGCACAGCGAGCGCTCCCACAGGCCTGCTCCCGCTGCGGGTTCCCCAGCACCGCGCTTCTGTGCTGTCAGGCAGGCGCCTCTCTCCTGCCCCAGTGTTGCCGTTCTGTTGCTTTACTTCTTGTTTAAATAGTCTCCTGCAGTTTAGTCTGCGACTGGCCTCTGACAAGGACCCCCCTGCCGGTGCCTGCTGTTGAGCTGGGATTACAGAGATTACAGGCACTCCTCACCACGCAGGAGGTGGGATCCCACTAAGGCTTTCCTTGAACCTTGATCCTCCTGATCTCCATCTTCTACATGGCTGGGTTATAAGAATGCATTGCTATACCTGGCTAAGTCCAGTCTTTTCTAAGATGGTAAAGCCAGTTCACCTTCCACGGATTGGTCAAGAAACCACCCTTGTGAGCATCTCTCTCTTCCCGGATGGAGGCAGGGGCCTCTCTGCTGGTCCAGGTCGTGCAGCAGACCCTGTGGCACGTGTCTGAGCTACAGAGGAGAAGACGGAGTGCTCGCTCCTGGCCTCTTGTCAAGAACAAGAAGGCAAACACACATTTCTCCAAGGCTCTTCTTGGTGATGAGGCTAAGCAGCTTTAAATTCCATTTATTTTATTTTCATGGCTAGTAGCTAGTGGACCCATGTCGGAATGCAGCAGGAGCATTTTCTGCTAAAAAGTGGTTGTCTCTTACTGCGTGTGGCACTCCTTCCTGGACTGAGCTCACCGTCTCGTGCCTTCCTGGTGGCCCGCCATGAGCTGGAGGGTGTCAGTGTGAGCCACCCGGGTGACTGAGGTGCCCGGGCTGAGGCAGGCAGGAAAGCCACTGCGGTGGCTCACACAGGCTGGCAGCAGTCTGCAGTCCGCACACCGCCTCCCTGGCCGGAGACGGCAGGGCCTCTTGTATGACCCTGCAATACATCCTCAAGACTAATTAGCGAAGGATGCGGAGGTTGCGCGCACGCTGTGAGGTGGCTGGTGCGCCCCTGCTCTTCCCGGTGCGCCGGCATCCAACCCGCTGGCTGGCGGAAACAGTTACCGTGTTTCCCACCTCCGGCTCAGTTCAGCACCACCGAGTTGTTAAGTATGCTGTAATTGTCTCTGGGACAAAGCATTCCAAGATGTAATTTTCTTATCACAGGCGCAGGCTGGCCACCCAGCTGCTTGTTAGCCCAGAAGCTTCCTTTGTGCGGAGTGTCACGGCTCGGTTACGTGTCGTGTGTTGGCTGTGGACCGAGGGCGGATGTCTGTCCCGCGTGATGCAGGGCTGTGTCCATTATTACAGACTCTGCACCTGCAGGGGACGGCGGCCCGGAGCACGCTCACCGCGCCTGGAGGAGCAGATGGGCTCCTGAGGCGGGCCCAGCCTCACACTCCTCCTCATCCTCATAGGTGGTGGACGGGAGAGGGGGAGGGCAGAGGTCTGTGCGGCACCTCTGGTTAGAACCACGCGTCCTCAGGAGAGGCCCCCATGTAAGAGACTCTGGTGTCCAGAACGGTGATCCTGCTGCACCCTCCCAACCACATCTCCTGAGGGAGTGGCGGCGCCACCCACTGGCAGCCAGGCCTCAGATCCTTCAAAGCCCTCCGGCACTTGGCTAGGGGCGAGATCTCCCGGCTAGCCAGGAAGAGCAGCGCTGTAGCTCTCCCTTCCTGCTGCCTGTGAACCCCTCCTTGATTTCTATGCAGGCCAAAGACACACACCCACATCAGGAAGTGGCCACCATCTGATGCGGACTCGGGAGCTCTCCAGCACGGTGTTTAAGGTGATGGTGCTCGCCGGCCGGCTGAGAACAGCATCATGCCTGCGCCCTGCCGTAGTTAGGAAGCCATGGCCATTCAATTTCTGAATGTACTCGTGGTAAAATAAGATCAACAAATGCGGTGCATCTCCTCCTGGGCATTCGGTCTCGCCGTGTGGGTAAATGGAATGTCACAGTGCTTTCAGACCCTGATAGGGTTTATAGTGCTGATAAAATTCTGACAGGAAATAAATTTCCACCCAGGTTTGGTTTTACTTGGAGATGATAGCTGATCGCACCTTAAAACTCCTGGAATGACAGCACAATAGACTCCTGGGTTTCCTCCGTTGATAACCAGCCGTATCCCTGTCCAGGAAGGTGTGCGCTGCCCCTGGAGACCAGCCAGAGCCACCTGTGAGCTGCAGCCAGCGTGACCTCCTCTGCTGAGGCTCTGTGTGTGGGATGAGGCACCTTTCACAGGGGCAGCTGGGCCCCAGAGCCACCACGGGCGGGGCGCTGCAGGCGCCTGGGCGGCGTCTCGCTGGGCTCTGTGGGGTCACTGGCCTGGGAACACTAGCAGTCCATTTGCTGACACAGGTGTGTGCAGCTAAGGTCACAATCATGGCAGCTGCCCTTGGACGTACAAAGCCACCGGAGCATGGCTCCCACAGGCCGACTCTTCCTTTAAAACACACCGCGCTTCTCGACAGGATAATGGTTGCAGTCTGCATCTTACTTTTTACATTTTTCTTGGCATCCATTCCATTGCATGAGGCGGTTTCAGAGTGAGATCTCCGTACCTGCGTATCATAATATACCTTGACCAAACCCACCCCCTCAACCACTCTCCCTCATCCTCATCCTCCACCTCTTGGAATGATTTCAACAGGTTCCATTGTTCTGTTTCAAACATGTGCAGAAAGCACCTCACTCATATCCACCGCCTCACCCCCTCTGCTGGTCCTCTAGCTAGACCCCATCGCTACCAAAACCTGTTCCGTATCTCTGTCATTCATCCTGCAGTGTACATTAATGGTGCAAAGGGGTTTCTCTGTGGTATAATGTTTACCCCTTTAATATATTCTTGTTCTGCTCTTCCAACTCGATTATTCAACGGGCTTCAATATACTCTTGTCCTGTTCTTCCAACTAAATTATTCAATGGGCTTCAGTGACTTTCCTTACACCATCTTTATAAGCACGCTATACATTTCTATATTCTTCACCCTCCACAGTTTTCTTTCTCTCCTTTCCATCTCCTTCACTTCCACAAACAGTCTTATAGTTACAATCATGCTCTATTTACATATACATATAACTTCTAGGTCTAGATTTTACATATGAGAGCAAACATTAAATCTTTGTCCTTCTAAACCTGGTTTATTTTGCTTAAAATGAAAATATCTACTTCCATCCATTTTCTTGAAAAGCATATACTTTAATTCTTCTTTATGGATGACTACTACTCCATTGTGCATATATTCCACAATGTCTTGATCCATTCATCAGTTGTAGAGCATCTGGGTTGTTTCCATAGGTGGGCTATTGTGATTATGGCTGCAATAACATTCATGTGAGGTGTCTCTATTCTACCCTGACTTACAATCCTTCAGATATGCACTTGGGGAACACAGCGGATCATATAATAACTCTACTTTTAGCTTTTTGAGGACCCTCTGTACTGATGTACATAGTAGTCGCATTACTTTACCCTCCTACCAATAGTATATGAAGGTTTCTTTCTTCCCCACATTCTTGCCCACAGCTGTATTGTTTGTTTTCTTGAGGAAAGACCTTCAATTGACTGCATTCTAAATGTCCTCTGAAGGTGCATGTATTAGGAGCCTGTACTCCAGGCTCAGTCCTAGGTGGTTGAGCCTGCAGGAAGGATGTGGGTCAGCAGGGGGCAGTCTTCAAGGGGGTATAGCCCCCCCTTCTCCCTCTGTTTTCTGTCTTCCACAAGGAAGCAGCCTGCTACACCATGCATTCCCTGTGAGGTGCTTGGACTCGCCAAGGCCCAATGTGACAGAGCCATGTGGCCATGGACTGCAACCTCGGCAGCCACAGTAAACCTTCATTCTTTTAAAGGTGATTCCCTACATTGATAGAAATCACAGGGTCTCAAACTCAAACGTCAGAAGGGTAAAAAGTCCACTGTTCCTTTCTGATGTTTAAGCCACAAGCATTCCTGGTTCCAGGCTTGTAGATCTGGACTACTTGCATATACAGAATGATGTTTTGGGGGGTGGATTTTGTCAGCACAAAATTTCCCTGTGTTTCATATACACCCCAGACACGTGGCTCAGAGACAATCTTATCTGGATTTTGAATGTGACTGCCACCTGAGCTCAGGCATGGCTTCCTGGCAGAGATTAGAGCCCTTGAGTTTGTTCACATAAGGTTGATGAGGAGTCTTACTCTGGTCCTTGTCCCTGATGTCCGGGTTTCCTATGTGGTCCCTACAGGTAGCCCTCTGCTCCAGAGTCTAGAGAAAGCTTCTAGAAATCCAAGATATATATAAGAAAATACTAAATCATCACCTCCCTTTTGTACAAACAGCACCTTATCACAGCCAGCCACATCTTTGTCTTTGTTCTCCACCAGTAGTTGAACAACTACAGTCCTAGGTGTAAACCTGTCCCAGGTATATGTATTTGGGAGGTGATGGCTCATGAGATGAAGAAATCCTGCCCTGGGAAGCACACCTGAAGAAAAGAGAATTATGTGCTGAGAATTGTGTGTTTTATGAATATTAATTGTGTTTAAAGGATATAAAAACAAGCTAGTGCCAGTGGTTCACGCCCATCCTCCTAGCTACCCAACACTGAAATTGGGAGGATAACTGTTCAGGGAGAACCAGGGCACCAGCCTCCTCCCCAGTGTTACAGGCCTTGTTGCTCAGAGTGTGTGGGCACAGCCACTCAGGAGTGCCACCATGGTGAGGAAATCCAGACTACGGCCCTCGGCTGGGAGTCTGCATTCCCCCATCATTGTCTCTTGCTCATCCTGCACATCCAGTCATGCATTGTTCTCTTTCCTCACTTGGATTCATCCATTGACATTGTCGATAATGGGTGGGCTCTGAGGAGACAGGGCCTGGTTGGAGGAAATGATGCATTCTGGATGTGCTCTTGAAGACTACACCTTCTCATCCAGCCCTTCCTCCCTTTTGTCCCTGCCCCCCCGCAGCTCCCCTAGGTCATCTGCACTGAGGGTGCTCTTCTCTCCCTGCCCACTCTGCCCCTCAAAGTCACATGTCTGCTGCACCATGCACTTCTCCATGGCCATGATGTTTAGCTCAGCACAGCCCACAGCTGTGGAGTCAGCTGACCGGGGTCAGGCACTCTGAACCCACGTGGCAGAGTGAACCAAGTGTCCCCTGCTTGGTGGTGGAGTGTTTGGCCACTGGGACAGGACGCCTCACTGGAGTGAGGAGCCAGGTGGCAGCACCTTCTTTCTGTCACCTGCCACAGTGCAGGGTAGAGATGAGGAGACAGAAGCTAGGGTGCAAAGTCACATCACCACTCAGTGAGAGGCTCTGCGGAAGCCAGGGCCAGTGCCAGAGAAGCTCCTCTTCACACCACACCCTTTGGGAGAAGAGAGGAGAGGGGAGGTCAGAGGAGAGGAAAGGACTGAGGAGAGGAGAGGCCTGGGGAGAGAGGAGGACTGAGGAGAGGGGAGGTCAGAGGAGAGGAAAGGACTGAGGAGAGGAGAGCCCTGGGGAGAGGGGAGACCTGGGGAGAGGAGAGGCCTGGGGAGAGAGGAGGGCTGAGGAGAGGAGAGCCCTGTGGAGAGGGGAGGACTGAGGAGAGGAAAGGCCTGAGGAAAGGAGAGGACTGAGGAGAGGGGAGACCTGGAGAGAGGGGAGGACTGAGGAGAGGGGAGGACTGAGGAGAGGGGAGGACTGAGGAGAGGGGAGGTCAGAGGAGAGGAAAGGACTGAGGAGAGGAGAGCCCTGGGGAGAGGGGAGACCTGGGGAGAGGGGAGGGCTGAGGAGAGGAGAGGACTGAGGAGAGGAGAGGACTGAGGAGAGGAGAGGCCTGGGGAGAGGAGAGGCCTGGGGAGAGGAGAGGCCTGGGGAGAGGAGAGGGCTGAGGAGAGGAGAGCCCTGGAGAGAGGGGAGACCTGGGGAGAGGGGAGGGCTGAGGAGAGGAGAGGACTGAGGAGAGGAGAGGACTGAGGAGAGGAGAGGCCTAAGGAGAGGGGAGGGCTGAGGAGAGGAGAGGCCCGCAGAAAGGAGGAAGGATGAAAAAGGAAAAACTCGGCTCCTTGGAGGCTGCAGCTGCTCCTAGTTCTGAGGTAGCCCAGGGCAGTTGCAAACTGACTAATACAACTCCTTGGTCCCCTTTCACCATGCTTCCTTGGATTTTCTCACCCCGAGGTCATTACAAAGGAGGCCTTGCGTTTTCCCCACAATTAAAACAATCAGTAGAGATGCAGCTGCAAATGCCAGACATGTGATTCCTCTGAAGTGTGATTTTGGTGTTAGAGGGGTTTATTCAAGCCTTTGTAACTGGAATGTGCTGCAGGAGAATGCCTCTGTTCAAAGGTGCTGACACAGCTGGAGTGGATCCAGGATCAGCCCATGTGCTGAGATGTGTGCAGCAGTGCCGCCTCTGCACCCACCCGCAGCAGTGCCAACCTCTGCTTCCCCCAGTGCCACCTCTGCTTCCCCCAGTGCCGCCTCTGCTTCCCCCAGTGCCGCCTCTGCTTCCCCCAGTGCTGCCTCCATGTGAGCCACAGGGCAGGACCACGTCTGAGTCTGAGCAAGCCCAGCAGTGTTGGGAATATGTAGGCAGTCCCAGGGCCCAGGGGAAGCAGGGCTGCTGAGCCCCGTGAAGCTGGCAGTCCTGACGGGTCTCCGGTGCCTCAGTGGGTTGGCGCACAGCTGCCATGGCCGCTGGCCACCACGGCCATGTTGTGTACCTCACTTTGCCTCATTTTCTCCTTGCTGAGAAATGTGGAAGCTCACCAGAGCTGACCAATGACACAGAAAATCACCAGAATGAGCCACAGAAATCTCCAGAAAATCGTCTCTCAGAAATGCACTGACAGTGAAAAATCACAGCATGTTAAAATATTTATGACTGTCTGTCGGTGAACCTTGAGGTCAGAAATGGATCAAGCAATCACAAGGAGCAAACCATCTAGAAAAAAGATGCTTCAAGGTAAAAACTCAGAAGAAAGCCATTGAAAACCAAAACAGAAATAGTGAATGGCAGATTAGATTAGATAACACGGTAGAAGGCTGTCTTGAAATACTCAGTCACAACTTTAAGAGGAAAAGCGAGGGACTGAAATATGAGAAAATGACAGAAAGTGACTGAAGACAGATTTGGAAGATTAGGTGGGCATGGCAGAGGCCTTCAGCAAGCACCGTAGAAAGAAAAGCTGCATGCACAGGTGGCAAGCCGGGAATGTAGAGCCCAAGCCCCTGTGGCCAGTGCCACAAAAGAGAACAAGGCCCTATTATTAGACGCACAATTAGCTCAAGCATTAAGTCTCAACAAAGGCTGTACATGACTGAGGCGAAAACTGCCCTGGGCCTGAGCTAGGTGAGGTCCCCAGAGTCTACCCAGCACAAGTGCCAGGTACACAACCCTAGTTTAGTAACACTGCCCAGAATCTTCTGGAATCCAGGGCCTGTGAGCAGTGTGAGTCATGGTGGGCGCTCACACTCAGCGCGGCTTCTGTCGTCCCCGGTGGTTGGGCTCAGGTTCTTGTCAGTGAGCAACATCTGTTGTGAACCATTGTTGCTCACATACTGGTGAAGCGCCAGGAGCTGCAGCCTTGGTAGAGCCTGGAACAGACTTCCGGTGGGGACTCCGGGGGACCCCCGCTGTTCTAGGTCCTGACTTCCGGGTGAAGGGTGTCGATGGTGTGGCAGGATCTACACGGAAACATGCAGTATGGTATATCCGTGCCAGCGTACTCATTTGGCTCATAGAGGGGCACAGGGGTGGCTTCTGGAAACACAACTCAAACAGACAAGGAAACCACTGCAATCAGGAACTGAAGCCACAGGGCAGGGCCAGCCCCAGCTGCAGGTGCACCTACGATGCACCAAAAGATGTCAGCAGCCTGGGGGAGCTAGGCGCCACCGCGGTGAAGGAGCTGCAGAGGCTCACACAGACCCTTCAGGTAACACGGTGGCCGGGGCACCCGGGAGACATTGAGTTGAGGCCTGAAGGGTAGAGGGCACAGCTATGCACAGAGGAGGGCACAGCATTCCAGGCTGGAGGAGCAGCAAACACGAGCCCAACTACCACAGGGCCCTTCCCCACACGTGAGCCACATGGCCACAGCCTAGAGAAGATGGGGCAGAGCCACAGGAGATGGGGTCTGAGGGTCAGCCAGCTGTTAGGAGTGTGGAATGTTGCAGGCTGGGCTGTGAAGTCTGACCTTGCACCTGAAGGCAAAGCCTGGTGTACACTGCAAGAAGCCGCTGTGTTAGCGGGTGATCATGCTGCGCTCTGCGGTGTCCAGCGAGGGTGAGCTCCACAGGCATTGTGTTTAAGCATGTGAGTTCACTCACATGTGGAATCTTCGAGATGTCATATGAGGGAACACACAGTAGAGGGGTTGCCTGGGCCTGGGGTGTGGAGGGAGAGAGACACACTCCAAGGGTGTGGAACTTGGCTTCAAGTTCTAGAGATTCTAGTAAAAAAAACAACATGTTGTTGTTACTATGCACACTGAAATGAGCAGGTAAGAGACCTGACCTCAGGTGCTGCCCCCAAACAGTCTCGCTTCTCCAAACTCAAGTCTATGAAATCAGGACATGTTTATGGTTGATCAATAGCTCTTTCTCCAGTCTTTCTTGGGCTGATGTTTGCTGAAGTCTCAAATGTCAAAGCTGGAACTATTCATGGAGGAAACAGAGCCTGAGCTCTCCTTTGGAGCCATGGAGGTGTGGGCCAGAGCACCAACAGCCTCACTTGCTCAGCTTGACTGACTGCTGGCCAGGCTGAGCTGGACATCTGTCCCCTGGCTTCTGGCCACCTGGAACACTTCTGTGTGCCTGTTACAACTTCACTCAGGAGCACCAAGTCCTCTAGGGAGCAGGGACCTGACAAAACCCCAGTAGATCACGCTCTCAGTACAGCGGACTAATTGCTTCTCTGATATTCTGTGGTTACCAGGCAACTCATTAGGCTGCAAAACCTCTTAGTGTGAGTTCACAAAATGCAAGAAAATACTGAAAGGTAATTTTTACAAGTCTTCCCACACAGATGACCACACTCAATACAGGTATACTGCAATGTATCCTATGAAAGTCATCCTCAAACGTGCTGGAGGGAAATTAGTTTCCCATCAAGCCCAGAAGGTGAACTTGCTCTGGATGCTGGGGTCTGGAAGATGCTTGATTGTGTCAGGCCATGGTTGGCTGCTGTAGGCCAGGCACCAAAGCGCCACATCTCCAAGGCTGCAGACGGCCCCCAGTGGGGAGGAAATTCTTTTCAAATCTACAGAAAAGTTAAAAGCCACTGCACTAATACACCGTCCACATAAACTTACCAACGCTCAACATTTCACTCGCTTAGATCCTTCTTTCCTCTTCCTGTTTTCTCCTCTTTCTCTTGCACATATGTATGCATATGTACAAATAAAATTTTATTGCAAGTAATGTGTGCCTGTTGTTTTCTGAACAGTTTCAAACCAACATTCAGCCACTGACCACTTTGTCTCTTCATTGTTTTCTCCTAAGAACCAGGACATTATTCTTTATCAATTGAGAACCACTTACACCACACTCAAGAAATGAAGTTTTGATCTAATAAAGAATGCTGTTTAATATACAATCTGTATTAAAGTTCTCTAATGTTCTTTATAGCTATATTAGTTTTTAATGCAGAAGCCTTTTAATTTCAGGTCTAATTTTAGTTGTCATGTATTGTCTCCAGGATGTCTGCTCCCTGCTGGCTCTGGCCGGGTTGGGCTGCTGAAGCAGATCTCGTGGCACTTACAAAGTTTCCCAGGCTGTGCTCCTCTCATGGTCTCACACCAGAAATGACACACGAGGACACCACGGCCCTGCGCTCACAGCTCCTTTCATGCTGCTATGTCATCGCCATCAGTATCCTTCCCTTTCCATGATCAAACAGTTGCTGTTCCTGCCTGCTTAGGAGTAGCCACTCAACGAACTCCAGCTCTTCCATGACCCCTCAGCTATTAGCCCTGTGCCCTGACCACCCTCCCCTCACTCCAGTTACCTGAGGGCACTGTACCGCAGGGCCCTCACAGTCCAGAGGGCAGCTGGGCCTACTCCAGGGCCGTGGGGCCACACCAGACAGCAGATGATATACCCTGCTCTAAGCTAAAGGACAAAATATGCATTGCAAAGCCGCTGGTTTGTTTGTTTGCTGGTCCTGGAGCTTGAACTCAGGGTCTGGGAACAGTCCCTTAACCTTTTTATGCTCTAGGCTAGTGCTCTCCCACTTAAGCCATAGAGCTGCTTCTGGCTGTTCATGAGTAGTTTCTTCATAAGTTTAAGCAGCAAGGAGAGACACTGCTTCAGATTGAGAATGCCCGAGGCCTGGGGAGCTGGCAGGCTGCAGGCAGGAAAGCTCACACAGACCCAGAACATCAAAGCAGCCTCTCACTCGGGTCTGCTCCCTCTATCATGGGCAGAATGGTGACCCATCTCCAGTTTGCTTGGTGTCTTTAGCCTCGGGGTCAGGCTAGGGACTGGCACTAAAAGTCAATGGTTTTCAAAATGAAATCCCAAGAGACCCAACCCTTGGCTCTGCAAGGGTCCACAGGTGCCCAGTGGGTAAAGCAGCTCCATGCCCATCCCCCAACAAGCTCACCACCTGGGACTGGGCAAAGGCCTTGGAGATGCCACATACCTGCACACAGGAGAGGATCTGCTTGGGAAGGGGCAGGAGGGGTACAGAACCCAGGATCACCCTCCAAGATGGGGGGAGGGGTGGAGAAAGGAGGAACCTGTGCAGCAGTGGCCTGGGGCTAGGCTAAGTGACCTCTTTCTACTCCCAAAGTGCTTAGAACCCATGTGCTGGTTTGGCCGGTGGAAGGAATTTGGTTTTTAGAGTTAATATCGATGTAAGTAAGCTACAGAGGCAGAAAGTCATTTCCATATTTCCATCATGCAGCAAATGAGATGCAGGTGGGAAGCGAGTTCCCCAGAGACCCTGCGCTCTGCAGGAGAGCGCCGAGAGCTTCTGCTGTGAGCAGGTGGCACAGCACGAGACCTTGCTGCTAAACACGCTACTCACGATGCTGGACATTGGGTCGTGACCACCGGCCTCAGAGGTCTCTGTTCCCTGGACAGCGCCTCTGCCCGGCTGCTTTTCTTTATTTTTGTTTCATTTCCTTTTCTGAAAAAAATATTTTTATTTGTCTTTAGGTAGTTGTTCAAAGGAGTTGTCATCCAACAGGGCAGCTCACGACGACAGTGCCTCTTGATCAGTGTCAGCCCTTTTAATATTCTATCCACCCTGCCACCCCACCCCTTCCCTCACTTTTTTTATTTTTTAGGTGATGTATTGAATGCTTTGCAGTTTAACAAAGCAGTTTATGTGTACAATGCATCTTGATCTGTGTCATCCTTCAACACCTTCACCCCCCTTCCACCCACGCCATCCCTTACATTTCTCAGTTCTGTGGCATAGACAATGTCCTCTTGCCTGCATTCTATTCATTTCCCCCATTCATTCTAATACCCCTCTCCTCTTGACCACCTCCCCCCCCCACTGGTACCCATTTCCTAATATTCATTTTGTTAGGCTGACTTTGTCTTTCTAAAGAATTATACTTACTATTTTCATTCTCCACAGATTCTCTTATACTTCAGTTAATTCAAGTATAACCACATAGGTGCCACCCAGCCACCCATTGTGCTTACTTCTAGATTTAGAGGCACTATCTACTAAGGAGGGAAACCACACAACCTGTGCTTCTCTGCATGTGGCTTACTTCACTTAACCATCCTTTCTGTGCATATATACCACATTTTCTTGACCCACTCATCTATTGAGGGGCATCTGGGCTGATTCCATATCTTGGCTATGGTAAATAATGCTGCAGTGAACATGGTTGTGCTGGTAGCTTTAGTATATCCCTTATTGTGCTCTACTGGATGAATACCCAGAAGTGGGATTGCTGGGTCATAGGGAAGCACTATGTGTAGTCTTTTGAGGAACCTCTATGCTGCTTTCCAGAGGGATTGAACAAGTTTACACTCCCACCAACAGTGTAATAGAGTTCCCTTTTGGCCACATCCTTCCCAGCATCTGTTACTGTTAGTTTTCTTGACAGTTGTCATTCTCCTTCTCCTCTCTCTCCCTTCCCCTCCCCTCTTTAATCCTCTCCCCTCCCCCATCACTCCCCTCTCCTTTCTCCCCCCTTCTTCCTCTTCCCTCTCCCCCTCCTCCTTCCTCACTCCCCTTTCCTTCTTCCTCTCTCTTTCCTCCTTCTTCCTCTTCCCGTCTTCTTTCTCCCTCCTCCTTCTCCTTGGGTTAAGTAGGCATCTGACACTTATGCAGGCTGAGCTCATTATATCTTTCCTGGCTTCCAAATAAATACCAAACAGGCATGTGGGAATTTTCTTTTCTAGAGGGAAAAAATAATACTTAGGTCTTCTGTGTGGCCTTACATTCTCAAAACACTTCACACCCAGAGCTAGGAAAGTAAATGCAAACTTATCAAAGCAAAACTACAAAGAAGCCTGGAAATTATGTGCTCTAAGTGAAATTAAATCATAGTGACAGTAAATGCATTATTTTCATGCTCTGCCTAGAAAATCCTAGCTGCAAAATAACTAGAAAACACAATATCCCTTATATATTAAAAGTCTGTACTTAAAACAATGATCAGTTCTGTGTGCAGTCCCGTGTGGCTTCTGGGAGTTCCATGGCTTGGGGTCCTCAAGGAGGTCCCACCCTCCCCTCCGCTCCTGCCTCTGGAGGCCCCACCTTCCTGTCCCTGTCAGGTTCCATGGAGTCCTTTGTATTCCCGGGTCTCCCCTGTGGAGCTGTGAGGGGCCAGTGGGCTGGGAGAGCAGAGGTCCCCCTGCTCTCCCTGAGCCACCAAACAGCAGGTACAGGAGGGGCCTTCTGTGCTTGCGAGGTGGCAGCCTGGTCCCTTTCTACTCCTATGAGGCTGAAGGACAAAGCTAAGAGCTAAGAGTGCCCCATGCAAGAGCAGGCTTCTCCAGATGGCTTCTGCTCTGCTCTGCGATACTCAGTCCCTCCTCTCTCCGGTTGTCTTCTCCAGTTGCGTCTGAGCTCTGAAGCGCCCCCTGTGGGTGCATGTGTTGAGGCCTGCTTGGGCCCGAGGCTCCTGTGCTAGTGAGAGACAATGGTGTCTGCGGCCCCGTCATCCACAGACACATGGATGGATGCGTTCATAGCTGAGCTGTTGGGAAGTGGGCTTTCCTGGAGGTGAGTCTGGCCAGGGAGTGCTGTCCTTGGTGCTGACCTCCCCAGGATGCAGGAGCAGTCTTGTGGGAAGCCCAGGCCCAGGCCCAGGACAGCCTCTGGCTGTGCGGGGAGGCAAAGGCAGAGACCAAGAACACAAACCATTGCTTAATCTGAGAGAGACTTAGTAATACCTTCTTCCAAAAGTAGGAGGAAGGGTGTCCACCTGTGAATGGGAGCGTGGGGAAGCACTTGAATGCATAGGACCTGTGGGAAACCAAGGCAGCGCTTTCCCTCTGCAGTCGCTGACACTTTCCTCTCTGGCACAGGACAAAGAAACTGGAGACTTTGAAGATAAGAATGCCAGACCAAGACCCTCTGGCAGGTTGACAGATAAATGGGCTTTCCTCAATAAAGTTGGAGAGAGAGCAGAGAGAGAAACATAGAGAAAGAGAGAGACAGGGAGAGAGGTCTGTGCAGAATAGCAACTGAAGCACAGGGAAGAGTAGTAAGTGTGCTGATGAGAGGTCCAGCTTGTTTCCCAGGGTTTCATTCCACTGTGTTCTCGCACAAATGTGTCTGTGGTGCACTGCATCCAGACGTCTGGGACAGAACTGATCAGGTCAGGCATCAGATTATCAAATATTTGATAGCTTTCCCATCTCCTTTAGTCCGAGAGTTTCATGGCTGCTCCAATCCTGTTGTTTCTGCAAACACCCAGCAACTGATACAATCAGCACAGAATCACAACTGGCAAATTCTCACTATCTCAGCTGCCTAAGGCTCAGTGCCATTACAAGGTAGACTTTACTGACTATGCCTCTGATATTGTGCCTCTTCATGTAGTAGGTGTAAGTTTGTGTGTGTGTGTGTGTGTGTGTGTGTGTGTGCACATGCGTGCGCGTGTGCACGTGCGAGAGTGTGAGTGGGGGTGCGGTGTGGCAAAGACAGAAAGAGGTTCATGTGGTGGGCTATTCCACTCAACACACCGGTAAGGATATTCTCCCTTGTCTTGAGAGGACATTGGGGGCCTGGTGGGCATCTACGGGAGATAGCTCCCCTCAGCAGGGTGTGCCCCGGGCATCCGTCCTGGGCTGAGCCCCGCTGCCTCTGCTCTTCCACGTGGAAGGAGAGGATGGGATGCTGCCCTTCCGGCCTCCACGGACACGGCACGCAATACCAGCAGATGACTTTTCCAGAGGCCGCATTCCCTCTCGAAGACCCACGTGCTCTGAGGGGTCTCTTGGCAGAGTGCGGAGATCTTGCAAGAGTGTCTCCAAAGTCCGGATTCAGTGATTGACAAGGGCAGTGTTTTCCTCCAAGTTGAACCAGATCAGCTTTGCCTAGATCTCAGGTACTGTGCTACTGACATTATTTATGCAATTTCCAATATTTTGTGGCTGAGTTAGATGGTAAAAAAAGCACATCTTACCATCCTATGCCTGGAAGAAATATGGGCAGATCTATAAACAAGGGGCATTTTCTCCTTTATGAGAGCAATATCCTCCCAGAGATGGTGGAGTAGTTTGCAGAGCTTTTCATAGAATCTGTGCACTGCATACTTAGCTTTCATAAGAATTTTCAGAAGGAAATCCTTGGCTTAAATATGGCTTTTCTTATGAAATATAAAATGTTGCAGCAAAGCATTTCCTTTGATGAAGTAGGTAGTGGAAGGAAAACGCACAGAGCAGAGTGAAGACGGGCTCACTCCCCCAGCTTTCCGGGTAGTTCTGTCTGCCATCCTCTGCTTGCAAATGACATATGTACTTCATCACCACGAACATCTGCAGACACAGCCATCACTTACCAAAGTGGCACTAATGTGGCATTGATGTGCTGTGTTCCCTTGTCTACAACAGGCTTCAAAGGAGCTCCACCACACCGCAAGAGGAAGCCTAACACCTATCATTCTCTTCCATGCACAGCTTTGTGCTTGTTCTGTTCGGAGGGCTGCAGCCATCTGAAGAGGGCTGTCTCCTGAGATTCTGAGAGGACTCTAAAACGAAGAGCTGACAGTCATAGACTGGACATGGCAGTGGTGGGGTCCTGGGGTCCCCAGCAGTGGTCAGAGCTGAGCGTCTTGTTCTTCCCCTCTGAGGTGCTGTAGCTAAAAGGCTGGGGAACAGGGCCTCCACAGCCTGCGGAGGTTTGCAGAAGGCAGTGCAAGTCTACATTCTGCCGGATGCTATGTGTGCTTGGGGACATGATGGATGTAATAGTGAAGCCCAGGCTTGTCACTGATATGGACCAGGGGCAAGAGTCCACGCTGGACTCTGTGGGACGGCTGGGTGAGACTGGGTCCTCCTGGAGGGAAGGCCGGCCCTGCCAGCCAGGGGCATTGCCAGCCCACCTTGGAGGGGCCTCAGCCAGGTATTGGGGGGGGTGCCACTCTGTGCAGTCCTGCACAGGTGCTGACATGAACACACGCCACATTAATCCCAGAGTCTACACGCAGAAAACCACACACCTCGGGTAAAACAAACTAACAGGCAGGAATACATTCCTCTTGACCTATGGGAAGACTGTATGTTGTTAAGACATTAGCTCTTCTAAATTGACCTGTAGAGAAAGCATAGTTTAACTTAAAATCTCAGCAATTTATTTTGAGGATATTGACACATTGGTTCCAAAGTTCATACAATAAGAGAAAAGAGCAACACTAGGCAACACGATTTTGAGAAAGGATGGAACTGGAGAATCAACACTGCTCAACGATATACAGCACGGGACCCAGGAATGAATAGGGGCTTAGCTCAACGGGACAGAAGAGAGTCCAGAAATAAACCTAGACAACCGTTCAAGTAGTCTTTGGCAAAGGAGAGAGGCATTTCCGTGAAATAAAGGATGGTCTTTCAATATATGATGTTGGAATGAGTGAATATTGATATGTATAACAAAAAAGAGTCCAAACCTCATAGTGCTCACAGAAATAGCTCGAGCTATCTCATGGCAGAAAATGCATTGCTACAAAGTACACTGAAGAAGACTTGTCCGAAAATCTAAATGACCTTGAACCTTTTGACATGACTTTCTCTGAATGGAAAAATTAATGCTTGACTTCTACAAAAGTTTAAAATACTTTTCTCTGTGAAGGACATTATTAAGGGAATGCAAAAGACAAGGCCCTGAAAGAGAGAAACATTTTTGTGAAGCACATACCCAAAGCACTGATTCCCCCTAAAATACAAAGAACTATCAAGACTCAGCAAGAAGAAAACAATCGATTCAACTTTAAAATGGGACAGATTTGGGATACTTCACAAAAGCAAGTATGTGGGTGACAATATACCATGTTGGTGCTTTTTTTCAGTAGCTCATAAATTATGACAGCCATGAAACACCACACGCAGAAATTTGAATGACTGAAATCCCAAGGTGACAACAGCAAACGCTGGTGAAGATCAGAATGAGGATGCCCACTCATTTGCTGCTAATAGGACTGTGAACAGTTACAGCCACTGCCGAAGGTGGGTAGCAGAACTTAGGATGCAAAACAGAGTCATCAAGTAATTGCATGCCAGGCATCCACCCAACCGTTCTGAAAACTTGTGGTTAAATAATAACCTGAATGTTAATATTTATAGCGATTTAATTTATAATTACCCGGAATTAGAAGTAGTCAAGATGTCTTTTAATAGATAAATGGAAAAACTATGGTAATCTATATGCTAGAATATTATTCGGATATTAAAAAGTAGCAAACTACAGAAAGATGCAGGGAATTTTAAATGCCTATCCCCAGGTCAAAGGAGTCTGTGTGAAAAAACTCGTGCTGTTGGATCCCAACTACAGAACAGTCTGGAAATGGAAAATCTAGAGACAGGGGAAAAAATGCTCCCTTTGCGGAGGAGAATGATTGAATGCGTGAAGCAATGCTGGCTTCAGGTTAAACCACGCACATGATCCTGGCATACGCCACTAGCAATAGGCAGCTCTGGGAGTCGTTTAGAACACGTTGGGCTTCACAGAAAAGGAATGGGAGAGGGTCTCAATGAATACGCATTTAGAGATGAGTCAGGAGGAGGAGGAATGTAGACTGAAAAGCTCTTGGCGATGTGTCCCCGTGCTGTAAATGTCTGAGTCGACCTCTCTCTAAAGGGATTCAGGAGGGTGGGAGGGAGCACATCTGGACATGGTGATATCTTTAAGACCTGAAGCAAAAAGCAGCCACAGGAACACACTGTGCTCTCGGGTCCTCTCGCCGGTAAACTGGGCAATACAGAGAGTGCCTTCTACAACAGAAAAGACAGTGAATAGATGTTGGGTGAGGGCTGTGTGGCTCATCACTGTGGCACTGGGGTTTTCAAGTGAGCAACGGAGGCAGCTAGAAGGATTTTTATGATAATAAATCTGCACCCGAGACACCAGGAATAACTCATGTTTAGTTTAATTAGATGAAGGTGTTCACACCTAGGAATTCCTATATATACATTTACATACACACCAACATTCTCTAGTTCTGTCGACTCAGAAGTCTATATGGACAACACTGCAGAACACGCGTAGCACCCTCCTGACTCCAATGCCACAGCCAGTCACCAGGTCCTGGGCTTCCTGGAGAGCTGACTGGCCATGTGCTGCAGGACAGCCACAGCACCGCAAGCACCCCGAGGGCCAGGGAGCGCTCAAACAGTTTAAGCAACTGTTAGTAGACTACAAAACGGTATTACTGATTTAAATAATGCTGAATAATTTCCACTGGCTGCTGTCAGGGACACCATGAACAGTCAGATGGCTGGGTTGAAACCAAGATGCCAAAGGACCCTGTCCCTCTACCTGGGTGGCCAATGGTGACTTCCTTTCAGAGATCTTGGTGTAGAAAAAGAAAGAAAGGAGCTCAGCAGTGTAGGAGCCTGGGGAACACAGCATCGCCCAGGAGTCCACATCAGACCTAAGCCCCATCCACAGGATGGACCCCTGATGTGTTAGGATGTGACCTCAGCCCCAAGCACGTCTCTCCAGTCGCTCCTGCAAAGCAGTGCTGGGCAGCTTCCCACAGAGGCATCCTAGAGTGGCCTGACGGTGAGCTTGAATCTTAGAGCTGTGGTCACCGCAAGGACAGGCGGGGAATCTGTCACACCCTGGGAGGAGGTGACAGTTCACAAGGCCTTCATTGCTTACGGAGCGGAGGACTGAGACTCCACTCCACAGCCCGGCCGATGTCCTGGTAGCCGTTGCAGAGTGAACCTGACTTCACTGCTGGCACAACCTGGCAAGTGCTCCCTCTGTACCCACTCTGTGATGCATCCTCTCATCTCTCGCAAGGAAATCTCCCAGCCGAGCCAATGGAGACCCAGTGTGAGGCCATCTGGGCCTCTACGCCACCTGTATAAAACACAGATGGGTATGAGGATCCATTTAAGAAAAAAATTCTCAGGCATGGGCATAAATTAAGTGCTCAATACATCTTTGGTTTCTCTTCATTAAAAAAAAGAACACAAAGCTTAGATATAGTTTGATACACGAAGCTGATGGTGAGAATTCAGTGTAAGCGGTGTGTTCCCTTCCACATTTACCTCCAGCCAGCTACAACTGTCATGATTTTGAGGACAGTCATGCATCTGTTCAATGCCGGTCCCCAAAACACACAAGCTGCCCACCGACAGCCCTAGGGGTCAGGCTGATTGGCCCGATTTGAGCCCTGGTTTGACTTGCTGGCTTCTTCGTGCCATTCTGAGTGGTGACCACAGAACTCTGTAAAGGTGATGGTGATGTGTCTGGGTGTGTGGTGTGGCAAAGCTGGAGAGAAGACGGGGAGGATCATCTCCATCCAGGCACTATGTCCACTGTGACTTTGGTTTTTATTTCTCCCTGTGCGATCATCTGGATCCGGAAGCTTCCTTCCCACCCGGCAACGTGAGGAGGGGCTCGCCCGCCCCCATCCCAGGCTCCTGCCAGACCTTCTGCTATGCTCCCGTGTCTCTTGGACGTTCTGGCGCTGCCTCTCCCACCCAGGAAATGCCATTCTGCTGTGTGAGGCGTCCCTCGGTGGCTGCTCTGTCCTGGCCAGTGCTTCCTCGTCCCTGCACTGAGCTGTGACATTTATACCTATTCATCAGTCATTGCTGGAGGGCCTGGAGGCTGGGCTGTGGGCAGGGGACAGGCAGGGGACAGGCAGGAGGGGCTGGACACACGTAATCTTGCCTGGGTAGGAGGCTGGGCCAGGTGAGGAGCACAGACAAATAAACCATCCAGTCACATATGGGGCTGAAGTAAGAGCAGCATGACTGGAGTTGGGAGATCAGAGACGGAAGTCTGCTTCCTCCTCATCAACCTGAGCCAAAGCAGCTGCAACAGAAAGAGAAAAATGACGTTGAATAGAGCAAAAAATCAGCAAGGCAGAGATATGGCTTCCACGTGTGAGCCATGAAATAAATCTGACGTTTTGATGAAATGTCTGGACGGATGAGAGACACAGCATTTTTATGGTGCTGCAGGTACATTGTAATTGATCAAAAAAGCCCTTTCTCCATGGAAAGTGCTTGGGTCCGTAGCTGATCTGACCATAAATCACACTGATCGTGTCTCTGGGTTCGCATGCCAGACTTGGAGAAAGTTTTTGATGGATTTGCTTACTTTTTTCTCAGTCTGTAAAAGAAGTCGCCATGTTGGTTCCTGTGCAGAACACACAACCTATGCCCAGGAGGTCTGGGCCAACTGCCGTGGTGTCTTAGTCGGCCAGGATGGAGGTCTGGGCCAACTGCCGTGGTGTCTTAGTCGGCCAGGATGTGTGATGGGGCTCTCGGGGATGCCTGGGGTGACAGCGCAGGTGACAGGTCTGTGGCCCACACGTGGGCGGTGGCCCTCCTCCTTCTCCTGGCCTGCACTGTGCATGCTCCCGGCTCCTAGGTACTGCCACTGTGTCTTCCTCCAGGACCCCGGACCCCAGCTTGACATCCTCACTGCCTGCAGCTAGAGGGCGGGACTTCCTCCTGGGCAGGACTTCCTCACTGCCAATGCTTCCTCCTGGGTCTGCCCTCCTCCAGCACAGAGCTGGGTGTTGAAGTTGACTTCAATCTTCGTTAACTGCTACCGATTAAATATTTATGTGCCCTCAAAGCTCATGTTGGACTTTAATCTTCAATACAATCAAACCGAAATCTAGGGCTTTAGCCTGTAGGTTAGGTCTTGAAGGTTCTGCGCTCCTGAGAGGGTGCCGGAGCACAGGACCGAGGGAGCTCGGAACCCCTCCTGTCTCCTCCACCACGTGAGACAGGACCCCAGCCTCTTTTGCCGTTCTGCCTCGTGAACAGCCAGAAGCAAGCACTGTCTCTGACGCAGACACGAAGACTTCAACACCCATCACTGCAGTGGTAGCTTCATTTTGAACTTAGCCTCTGGAATTGTGAGCAATACCTTTCTATTATTTATAAATGATGTGGTCTGAAGCATTTCTGCTGTACAAAGGGGGAAAAAAGGTTCCCTTACAAAAACGAAGTAAATGAATGCATCCCATAAACAAAATCCCACTTCTTGATATTGACCCGAGAGAGATAGACTTTTAGGTCTATAAGAGACTTGTACAAGAACAGGTATAACAGCTTTATTCCTACTCATTCTGAACTGGAAATGACACACATTATCTTCAACAGGCTAATGGATAATGAGCTGTCATCCCTCCTATTAACTGCCAATGAAAAGAAGCATGCCTTCCACATTCTCTACAAAGTATCTTTCGACAGACTATTGATCAGCTCTGGGACGGATGATCTCACACACATTCTGCTGAGTAAACGAACGTGGAGCCCGAGGGTTGCATGTGGCATGATTCCACTTAAATGACATTCTACAGAAGAGGAAGTCCCAGGTTTGTCTTAAACCAGTGGCATCGGTGCAGGAGGAAGGTGAGTCCTGGGCAGAAAGGAGAGGCTGTGCTGGAGCCAGGACTGGAAGTGCTCGCGGTGAGGGGCAGTGACTGCATCATTTGTAATGCACGGCTGTCCGTGCCGAGCTTACTTTACGAACACACCCATGAACCTGACGAAAGCTCAGAAGATGAGAAGGACAGCATAACGCCCCCTCTTCAGATACCATTCTTTTCATCCACCAGACTGGCAAAAATGAAAAGACGGTTCATCTAGAGGAGAAAACAACCAACAGTGGGGGTGGGGGTGGGAGGAAGCTAGCCACATGGCCCAGAGTCAGGCTTTCTGCAAAATAAGTGTCCTCAAATGTGGTAGGAGCCCCGTGGAGCCAGCACGGGGAAATCCCTGGGTTTGCAGAAGGCCGACGTGCTAGAGCTGCAGCCTGAAGTCAGCCCCAGAGGGCTGTGACTGGAAAGGCAATGCCTGGACTTCACAAGCAGACCCCAGGGCACCTTTGTTGGGAAATGAAAGCCGGAGAGATCCAAGCCTCTTTGGAATGGAAGGAGCTGCCGCGCAGGCTCTCTCCCACCCATCGCCCTGGGCAAGGTCAGGCCGCAGCGCTCCGGCAGGCCGGGTCCTTGGCCCCTGCCTGCGAGCAGTGCCGCTGGGGAGAGGGGATTCAGGGTGCACCAAGCCAGCGGGCAGCTGTGGAAATATTATCTCAGCCAGTGTTCAGAAAACAGCGAGGCTCAGTATTATGATCATGTTAACAGGTAAGAAAACTGTCACTGGGGAACTCAAGATACCTTCCACCCGGGCCCACGGTAGCCTTTGTGTCTGTGGTGCATGGCTGGACCCAGACGCCCTGTGGGGTGCCCCGGAGCCGGGCAGAAGGGGCTCGGTGGATCATGAGGCGGCATCGAGGCCCAGTCTGCAGGTCTGGCCCTTGGCCAGCGTGCTGCGGGCCATGCCCGGGTTCCAGGAAGGCAGCTCCCCGCCCCAACCTTCTCAGCCCCACCTCGCACACACCTCGCTGTCTGCCTCACTGGCAGAACCCAGGAGGATACTGGCTGTCCCTTACTTAAGAGAATGAAAGACTCTGCGTAATGTCACTGGATGGGGTGGGGGGGGAGCGAGAGGAAAGCTTGCTTTAGAACCTTCCTCGGGAATCCAAATCCCTCCCCACTTAATTGCCTGAAAGGTTACAGGAGACAAAAGCCACCACAGTGGTAACCAACTGTGACTGCGGCAGGTATGTGGCGCAGCACTGACACGGGCCCTGTGGCTGGGGATGTGCCCGGCGGCCGCCAGGCTCACTGGACAGCACTGCCCGAGGCCACGGTGAAGAGCTGCCTCATGTGCAGGGGATCTGCACACCCTTTCATAGACCACATGGGGTGCTCAGGTGCCACCGTCCGGTGGAGGCAGCTGCTTGGGTGTCATCTGCTTTCCGTTCCTGGGTGAGGTTAGAGGGCTGGAGATCCTGGCAGGGTTTGAAGGATGAACCCAGCCAGGAGACCAGGGAAAGCCGGGGCAGCGGGGGAGACGGAGCTCTGAGCTGGGGGTCACCGGGGTGATGGCCTCGGCCTGGCTGCAATGTTAGGCACCACAGATCTGCGATTCACAGTGCAAGGCTGAGCACCACACACACCCGCGGCGCGTCCTGCTGCTGGACCAGCCGAGTCCCCGCCACTGAGCAGTCATGGCTGGAGAGGAGTTTCTGGACTCACTTGGAAGGTTCCACCGCCGGCGGTCAGTGTCCTTGGCAGGCCTCCGCCAAGCCCTGGACCGGCTGCCCGCCTCTGGCCTCTTCCTATCCTCGGCCCCCAGACACAGACCTCTGCCAGGAGGATGGAGCTGCTCCTTCTGGGGATGTCTAAAAAGCAGCTAAGCTCTGTCTCTGCTCTGGAAGATTCCCCAGCCAGCAGGGAGCTACAGTCGTAAATAATACATCACTTCCTGAGTTCTCTGTGATCTGCCAGGGCTGGAAAGCTCTGGCAGCAGTGCGCGGCCTCCCCCCCCCCCCCCGCCGATTCCCCCCCCCCCCCGCAGCTGTCACATGCTGAGTCCCGTGGGCGGCTTTTTGCACGCTTCTTGCTGAAAGCAAACATTTAAAGGAGCCTAAAGGAGCTAGAGAAAGGGGAAAAGCAGCATCCCTCTGAGCAAAGTTTCCTCAGAAGGCTGGCCGTGGATCACTGGCTTGTTGACAGCGTGTCACTCCTTAAGCAGCCATGGCAGACAGTGGCCTGAGGCTCATGCTGGCACCGGTGTCCCTTCGAGACAGGAAGCTGAGCTTCACCTGGGCACGGCGCGTAGTCACCACCTGGAGCACCTGGTGGCCCCCAAGCCCTTCCAAATGGGTCTGATGGCCTTTGGAGAGATTCATGGGGAGGACAGACCCAGGGAGACACAGGGAGGACACAGAGAGGACAGACAGACACAGGGAGGACAGACAGACACAGGGAGGACAGACAGACACAGGGAGGACAGACAGACACAGGGAGACACAGGGAGACACAGGAGGACAGACACAGGGAGGACAGACAGACACAGGGAGACACAGGGAGCACACAGAGAGGACAGACAGACACAGGGAGGACAGACAGACACAGGGAGACACAGGGAGGACACAGAGAGGACAGACAGACACAGGGAGGACAGACAGACACAGGGAGACACAGGGAGGACACAGAGAGAACAGACAGACATAGGGAGGACAGACAGACACAGGGAGGACAGACAGACACAGGGAAGACAGACAGACACAGGGAGACACAGGGAGATACAGGGAGGACAGACACAGGGAGGACAGACAGACACAGGGAGACACAGGGAGACACAGGGAGGACAGACACAGGGAGGACAGACAGACACAGGGAGACAGACACAGGGGACACGGGAGAGGTTGTAGGGACCTCGTAACCACCACCGAGGGGCGGGCCAGTTCTGGTGGTGTAAGTGAGGGAAGACCCAGCCACTGCTCATCCACCCGACGTGGCAGAATCCATTTAGACCCGGGGTCCCACACGCTGTGGGAGTCATTGCACCTGGAGAAAGTCTGTCTGGCGTATACACAGGTACCTAGGGATCATATCACAATAAAGTGTATTTTCAAGAAAGATGAAATAAATGATTCTCTCTGGCTCGTCTCTGTTCCAAATGAAGTCCACACAACAGGTGGAAGTTCCTTCACCAGCCCTGCGGGCTCCGCAGGAGAACAGCAGAGGCGGTGTCTTCCCGGGCAGGAGCTCCCACGCCAGGCTGCCGCAGGCTCTGGAACGTGGTCTAGAGCCGTCTGGAATACTAGGGTGTCACGTGCCCGCAGAACCAGCAACACACTCTGGAGCCTAGAAGGGGGCTGAGGGAACAGACCAATGCAGGGGGTGCTTGAGGAGGGGATCTGGAGGAGGGGGCATTAGGGGAGGAGGTTCTGGGGGAGGGGTGCTGGGGGAAGAGTGCTGAGGAGGGGTTTGGGGGGGGAGAGGGGAGCACTGGGGGAGGGGGATCTTGGGGAGGGGCGTTGGGGGAGGGGCGTTGGGGGAGGGGAACTGGGGGAGGAGACACTGGGGAAGGGGCGCTGACCCAGGCATGGGTGTGTGTCTACAGGCAGAATTAACCACCTCAGGGCACAGGCTCTGCACTGAGCTCTCCCGTGGGTCCTGGTCACGGGTGCCAGGTGCCCAGGAGGAGCCCAGCTTCTGAGCCTCAAGGAGCAGGTCAGGAGAGGACACACACCGAGTCCTTGCAGTTGCTGGCACAGGCAAAGAAACAGATTGATCAATTAGTTCATCGTGTAAAAGCACCGGTCTTGTCTAAGATTTTGACCATTTAATTAAGGCTGTTGAATAAAATTTTCCTAATAAAATAATCCTTGAAATTGTTCTGGAAGATGATTGATGTAAGCCAGAGGCTGATGTCTGAGCAACGACCCTTCTTGGCTGTCCCCGTAGGAAACACCTCCAGGCCCGGCTCCCAAGGCCCAGCCCCTGGCCAGCCAGCCTGGCCCAGAGCCTGTGTCCTGACCCACAGCCCAGCTCCTAAGGCCCAGCCTCTGGCCAGCCAGCCTGGCCAGAGCATATGTCCTGCCCCACAGCCCTTCTCTTGAGAAGCCCAGCTGCTAACCAGGCATCACCAGCATCCATCAGGCTAAGCACGTCTTTGAGATGGAGCAAAGCAATGGAGGGCACAACTCCATGGACAGAAGCTTTCCTTCTCTTGGCCAGAATGTTTGTGCTATGGGACAACATGTTTTCTGTTGACAGGACAGTCCCAAGACAGGCGTCCGGCCGCACACCTGCACCTTGTCCACGACGCCACCATCATCCAAACTCCCGAGACCCAAACAGCAATGTGGATGTCATACAAAGAGCAGCACCTCCCCACACCAGCCCCTCCTGTGAGCATCAGTACTGGACCTCCAGTGTTCTCCGGCCGCCCTCTCTTCCTCACCCACCCAGTGGGAGGGTCCCTGCATCCCGTCCACCATGGCAGGAATGAGGCCCATGACCTGAACACTAGTCCCATCTGCTGCCAGGTCTCTGCATAGAGGAGACTTGATTCCTCAGTCTCCAGGCTGACCACTGGACATTGGTTCATTTCCAGATGTGACACCAGTTTATCCGAGTAGCAGTGCATGTCCAGTGCACGAGAATGGCTGAGAAAAGGCTTCCAGCTGTGTTTGTCGAGGAGCCCCGGCCTAAGAAAGGTGCTGGCTGCCTGGCTCCCCCGGCACCTGGCTGTGGTGGTCTCTGTGAGCGCCGTGCCGTCCGCCAGCCAGGCCCTCACCACCCAGGATGAGCTCTGCATCCTTCAGCTCACAGACCACCCTGATGACCGCAGACTTGGAACAGGCACTGTCCTGGGTCCGGACCCACAGGTGAACTTCTTCTCCAAGTCTCTGTCAGGTCCGAGAGGAAGTTCTCCTGTTTACGTAGGTCCTCTAGGTGGGGCAGGCTTCAGAGACCCGCCCACCCTCTGCACTCCAGCTCTCCCCACCAGTGTGGTCACTGCATCCGGGCAGCCCTGCCCCACTGCACAGCTGCTCCCCGCTCTCCCGGGGTCAGGGGAGGAGTCATTGCACGGGAATCACGGGAGACGGGAAAAGGGGAGGCGGCTGGCGCCACCTGTGTGCTTGGAACATTTTCAAGCTATTTTAGGCCAGGACCTGTGTGTCTTGTTTTTCCAGCACCTTCTCTACAGAGCGTGCAGTATCCCAAAGTAACCCCCGAGACAGGCAGGACCATCTTGAAAACTGCCCACTGCTCCTAGAGCACAAACCAGAGCCCTCCCCTCCCTGCCTGGCTCCCCACGGGGACAGTGGCTCTGTGCTTCCCACGGGGTTGCTAAACACTGCCTGTAGTCCGCCTCAGCTAGGGGCTTGGAACACCTCCAGATGCCCAGACCCCCCCCAGCCCGGGGTCTGACTTAACGAACCCCGAGCAGGGTGGGGTGCCAGCTGGCTTCCCCACCGCCCGGCGGGCAGGTTTGATGTGCAGGCAGGTTGAGAACCCTGCTCAAGTCTGACCCCGCAGGCTTTCGCTTCTTTTGCAGTGAGCCTCTGCCCCCGGGCGCCCGGCTCACCCTTTGATGGAACTGAAGCGTCTTGAGTTCGGAACTCCTTAGGGAGACCTCATCCAGGAGGACTGCAGCTCTGAAAAGATGCTTTAGAACATCTAACAGTCAATCAAAGAGCCTCTTTGCTTCCAGTGTTTAACTTTTAAACACAGGAACTTTCCCGCATCACGAGTTACTGCATTTGTTTGGTGTTTCCCCCACGAGTTACTGCATTTGTTTGGTGTTTTTAAATCATTTCCGCCGATCTTTTCTGAGCATACAGTTTCATGCTACTGAATTCTGAAAGCTTCTCCAGTGTTTGCTAATCTTCTGTTTTATTTATTTAAAATAAATTTTTGCATTTTCACACATGCATATCTCATATTTTGTTCAGATTCTGCTATGTAGCCCACACTGTCCTCAAACACAAGGTCCTCCTAATTTTCAGCCTCTAGATTTGAGGTGACTGGTGTGTACCACCTCCTCTTAGGGACTGCTGCTTCAGGGAATGGAGTCCACGCCGCAGACATGCCCAGGACGAAGTGTGAGCAGAGGCAGGCCCCGGTGCCTGTGTGGGGGCTGGGGAAGGAGGGAGCTGCCGGGAGAGGCTCCAGCGGCTCAGCTGGGGCCCCGAATGGTGCAAGCGCACTGCCTGGCAGTGGAGGCGCAGGGAGGAGATGGAGATGGATGTCCCGGCTGGGCGGGGGGACCCCTGCTGAGCTCAGCCTGTGCCTCTGGATGCCTGGCTCCTGGCTGCATGAGTTCAAACCGCGGAGCAGGGAGCAGGTGGGACATGGACAAACCAGGAACCCCGGGCACCACAAAGGGGCTCCACCCCTGCCAGCACCGCAGGCGCGCCGGAAGGACTCGGGGCAGACGCGCCACCCCGAAGGCACGGAGGAAGATGGCATGGACGGACTTTGGTATTGCTCAGGGCTTGGGGCTGACCAACAGCACCTTCATCTCAGGAACCCCAGGTGGTGAGCTCCAGCTGAAGCTAACTACAGGTGCCAAGAGTAGACAAAAAGCTCTTTCCACATCACCAAGCATCAGGCGAGACAGATGGAGTGTGGGCCTCACCTGTGAGCATGGAGCTTTGAAAATGGCAGCAGCTAGTCAAAAGGTGTCTTCTCCCCTTTGCAGATATGGGGACGCGGTCTTCCTCAGGAACACTGGACCCCAAGAGCCTCCAAAATGGCTGAGGACAAATTTCTTATTAACGCTGCTCAGTGGAAATGTAGGGAGGAGGATTTCCAAGAAACAACATGAGAGTACTTCAAGGTCTTCATATCATGCAACCCGTGAGAAAAGACTTCTATGTTCAGAGGCTCAGAGCCGCTTTGTACTGGGGACAGGGAGGGGGCAAAGAACACTGTGGAGTTAGCAGAAGTTCCAGAGGGGACTCTGCTCTGTGGGCTCTCTGCTTGCTGAGAAGTCCAGCCGGCCCTTCTAGAAGCAGGGGCGCTGTGAGCTGCAGGATCACGGGTGTCACTCAGACTTCTACACTGCTTCCCACGCCCTTCTGTATCCACATTGCACATAGATTTATTCGTGTCTTGTTGGTGCTGTTCCAGAAACCTCCATCCCTACTCTCCACCACCAGCCTCATGGAGCTCAAACCTTATTACCATAAAGTGGGCCGGCCATCTGCTAAGCACCAGTGCCCCTTGCCGTCCCCCCTTCCGAATCGCACCTGCATGGCTTCCGGTGCGCCAGCCCCGTACGCAACGAGAACCACTCCATACAACACCTGGTCTCGTCTTCCCTGCTTGCCCTGTCTCTAACACAAGTTTGGACATAAAGAGGCACTTCCTAATGGCCCAGCTTCTGAAATCACCACAGTGCTGTCAGTGATCCAACCCCAGTGTTGTGTCTTCTTGGAGATGGTAGCAATATTGGGGTAAAGTCCATGGATCGGGCAGATCTTTGCAAGGAACTCCCTCTTGAGGCCTGGGGAAGGAGCAGATGAGTCTACACTTGCAAAGGCCTTTTAACAAATCCTCCCATTCTCTGTCAATATCACAGAAGTTGGACTCGAGTCTTTCTGACCTTGCAGAATCTGTTTGAGGGAGCTGCACTTAAAGCTCAATTGGTGGCCATCCACATGGACTGGGAGAGATGGAAGAAAGCAACAATGTCAGATACAGAAAAGAACCCGACCTTCTCAAAAGCTCCACGGAGACGGATGCTTGGATGAGGAGAGTGAGGAAAGAAGACATGTTTTGTGGCCATTTTCCACGGTGGGATCCACAGGGACTTCAATGTTGACCGCACAGGGGGGAATGACACTGGTGACGCCCATCTTCCATGGCAGACTTCACGGGATATTCGTGGGGACCACGGAGGGATGGAATAAGACCACGGAAGGACACAGAAGAGGGTCTGTCTTCCATGGCAGGCTCCACCGAGACATCAACTTGGACCACAGAGAGGGAGCAGGAGGAAGACAAGACAGAGGAGAGTGGTTGTCTCCTGTAGGAGGTTCCACTTGTAGATCAACGGTGAACATGCAGAGCAGGGCCAAAGAAAGAAGAGCAAAGAACAAGACACAGAGAATGTCTGTCTTCTCCACTGAGGCGTCAGCATGGACAGTGGAGAGGTGGAAGAAAGGCAGGAAGATCACAGGAGAGCAGCCATCTTCCAGGCAGGCTTGACGAGGTGGTCCACTCAAATAAATCATGGAGAGATGGAAGGCAGGTAAGAAAAAAGACATAGGAGGGCTGGGAAGGTGGCTCAGTGGTAGAGCGCTAGCCTTGAGCTGAAGAGCCGAGGGACAGCGCCCAGGCCCAGAGTTCAGGCCCCACGACCGGACCCCCCCCAAAAAAGAAAAAAGACCTAGGAGAATGGCATTCCCCATGGCTATGGCCCTGGGTATCATCTTGCACCACAGAGAGAAGGAATTAGAGCAGGAAAAGAGCATACGGGACAGTGTCATCTTCTAAATCCAGCTCCACTTGGACAATGGAGAGAGGCCATGAGCGCTAGGAATTAAGAGGAGAGTGACGCCCTACCATGGCAGGGTCACCGTGACTCCCACTTGGACCATAAAGAGACGTAATGAGAGCAAGAACATAAGAAGCAGGAGAGGGCTTTTTTTATTATTATGAAAATACTGTACAGAGGGGTAACAATTACATGGGCAAGATAATGAGTACATTTCTTATCAAGCATTGTAGCCTCCTCCTTTGTTTCCCCTTCTCATGCCTTCTCATGCCTTCTTTCCTCCCCCACCCCGCTCCCCACCCAGTCCTCCTCCCCCCATCTCATTGTTGCTATGGGTCCACCTGTATCCCTATTTAAATGATTTGTTTTTTCCCTTACCCTCCACAAATTATACTAACATCAAATACAGTGAGAGGGACATACAAAGCAACAAAGAAATCATCTTATAAATGTGTTAAAAACAATCGCATGAAAGAAAAAAAAACATTTGAATACATATCTTAGGGTTCATTTCCCTAACATCAACTTATCTGACCTTTTCTGCTTGACTCAGACATA
>NW_012267274.1:1396083-1437620 GCF_000151885.1 Dipodomys ordii
TTCTTGTGCCAGTACCAAGCTGTTTTGATTACTATGGCTTTGTAGTAGAGTTTGAAATTTGGTATTGATATTCCTCCAGCACTGTTCTTTCTGTTGAGGATTGTTTTTGCTATTTGAGGTTTTTTTATTGTTCCATATGAATTTTTGGATTGCCTCTTCTATTTACTTGAAGAATGAGGTTGGAATATTGATAGGTATCGCATTGAATTTGTAGATAGCCTTGGGAAGTATTGCCATTTTCATGATGTTTATCTTTCCAATCCAGGAGCATGGGAGTTTTTGCTACTTTTTAAGTTCTGTTTTGATTTCCTTTTAAGAGAGGGCTTTCTTACATGACCACCTCCACTAGAACATCAACCTTGTCTGTGGAGAGATGAAATGAGAGAAAAGCTAGAAAAGCAAGGAGGTGGCTGTGTTCCGTGATGGCCTTGTCTAGTGGACAATGGCAAGATGGAGTGGGAACAAGGACATCTTCCGTGGCAGGCTCCCCCAGGATATCCACTTGGACCACGGAGACATGCAATGAGTGCATCAACATCAGAGACTGGAAACGGGACCTCACTCATGGCAGTTTCCATCTGACTGTCAGCTCAGATGATGAAGACACAGAATGTGATCAAGAAAACAAGACCCAGAAAGTGGTTGTCTGCCTTGGCAGGCCCCTCTTGGACCTCAGTTTGAACCATGGAGCAACAGAACGCAAGCAGGGAAATAAGACGCATGAGAGTGGCCATCTTTCTCGGCAGGCTCTACTGTGACATCCAGCTGAACCGCCAAGTGACAGAATGAGAGCAAGGAGATGTGATACAGGAGAGGGGCGAGTCTCTTCACCAGCCATTTTAAGCTCCGTGTGCTGTCACCTGCATTGCCTCTGCGGGGTTTCTAATTTTCAGCCCAATCAGGTCTTGTTTGCCATGGGTGTATTCAGGGCTTCGTCTTTTTATTATGTGTTTTTGTTTTGTTTTGTTTTTTAAATACGTAGGTGATAAACAACATATTGTCAAATTGAAAGCTGTAAGTCAAGCAAGTAATTTTGAGAACAAGTGGGAACTTGTTTTATGTTTACAGAGAATAAAGTCCATCACCAAGAGCTGAATTGTGGGATAGGTCTGTATAATCCAATAATTTTCCCCTAGCAAATTGGTTCTTGATGCTAAGCTAGTGAAAACAGTGTCAATCACGCTGCCTCTCCCTGCTTCTTGCTGCCTGATCCTTTTGCTCCTCTAATGGCCACAGTTCATTATCTGTGTTCACTCTCTGTCCGTAGAAACTCGTGCCTTCCTTCGGGGAGGCACAGGCAGCAGGCGGGGGCGGGGCGGAGGAGGGGGCAGGCCAGAGGGGTGCGGGGGTTTCAGACCTCATTCAGGAGCTATTCCATCTTGCAGTAAAACCTCTTTTGCCTGTGCAGCGCAGCCATGATTTCAGCCCTGCCATGCTGTGTACTACACAACCCTTACCTTGAACCAACTTTGTAGAAAAGAGTCTCTTACAGAAGACTAAGCCAACCTTCATGTTGCATAAGCACGACTTAGCATAAAGAAGACGACCGTTGTCCGAATTCTCCAGAGGGCTTGTCCGGCGAGTGGCAGGCATGTCAGAGGTGCGGGTGCGGCTGGCAGCGGTGCCGGCGTCTGCCTGTGTGCCGTGGACACTTCCCACTGGGCTGGACAACAAGACAGACTCGTACGCTGCTGCCAAAACCTGGGAAGAACACAGTTGTACGGCTCTACATCGGATCGCAGCACACCGTGTGGCCAAATTAATTTGGGGCCATCACGAAAATTAAAACGTAGCCGTTTTTTTTGATTTTGAAGTTGCAGATAGGAGACCGCGGTTCCGTGCTTGCCCTTAGGCTGCGGCAGGCGAATGGAGTGGCTGAGCCATGGGGAACTACTGTGTTTGCCTGTGGTGTAGACAGACCCGCACGCACCCACGGTCCGGGGTGCTGGCTGGCGACCACCAGGGTGCAGAGCGGGGCTGCTGCTGAGGCCACAGGCCACAGTGTAGGGTGCTGGGCTGGCAGGTGCACGGGGCTCAGCGTTGGGTTGGGGCTGAGGGCGGTATCTTCTTCAGGAGCCTCAGCCTGGCAGTGGGATGAGTGGATATGACCCTCCTGAGCTGAGGGAGGCTGGCCAGGACGAGAAAGGAGCCGTGGGCCAATCCTGACCCGCAAGGCCAAGATCCCTCCCCTGGCTTCAGACGCCGCCCCCCTGTGCCACTGCCAGCATCTCAGACCAAGCTGTGAAGAAGACTCTTGCCACCACGGGCAGACAAGTCCTTTTCAAGGGTGTGTGTCCTCTGTCCTCTTCTTGCCCCCTCCATCTGCCCGGATCAGTGGAGAAACTCACACACACACACACACACACACACACACACACACACACACACACAATACCTGCTCCAGCTGTGAGCACAGAGCCAATACCGTCTACTGCCACCACCCCACTGAGGTCCAAGGTGCTGGCAGGGACAGTCCCAGTGCATGCGTCCTCCAAACCACCCTCCATACCCACCGCAAGCCTGCAGCCCACTCTCACCCTCCGCCTGGGAGAGAAGAGGGGAGGGTTGGTTCTGCCTCTCTCTGGGTCAAAGACAGTGTTCTCATCCACTCCTGCCTCTTCCCCCAGACTGTATTTAACCCATGCTGTTTGCAGAAACCAGAGCCTGCAATTCTTTCTCAGGTTCTCAATACCACAGACATCTGTCCAGTTTAAGAACCTAGCTACAAAAATGTCACTTTGTGTAAATGCAGCCATCTTTTTTTAAAGCTAAGAGCAGCTTTGAAAGAAAAATCTGAAATGCTAAAAATATTTTATTTAATCAGCAGCAGAGATGAGGAATAATATTCTCGATCTGGAATCCTCATAAATGAGCAGAAACTAGGTTTAGACAGAGCAGCAATATTTTTTTATTGCCAAGAGTTGCTCCTTTGGTTTCCCGCATGAGCTGAGAGTGTTTGTGAGTGCTTTCGGTCAGTAGAATCTGTGTCTTCTGTCCACAGCCTGCAGCCACTCTACCAGCAAGGAAAGCTTCCCCTCAATCCCCCAAGCAAGGGTGTGGGTTGCAGATCCGTACTAGAAGGTCTTGAGCTCGGACAGCTCCAGAAAAATGTATGAGGCCACAGACCTCCAGTGCTTCCATCGCAGCCTGGAACACATGCAGCTTCACCGGTCATGGAGGATCAATGGGCATTCCCACCAGCTTGGCCCTGGGAGGCCAGGGGTCTGTGTGTGTGGGGGGGTGTCCGTGAGGATACACATGCACTGTCCACTGGGAGCAAGGAAGAGCAGCTGGCCCACCAAGCAGAGTGGCGGTGCGGGCGTGGCTGCCACACGGCACACTGCAGAGCGGGCGGCCACCGCCCTGGGAACACAGCAGGAGCCCTCCCGCGGCCCAAGCCGGCCTTCCTGCACCTACTCTTTCTTTCATTTTTGAATAGACTTTTTACTCTGGGATTGTTTTAGGTTTATACACCGCTGTGGAAGAGAGGACAGAGCTCTAGCTAGTGCACAATTCACCCACTTCCCTGACCTTAAACACCCAAGACACGTGTGCCACAGTCCAGCCATATTGCTCCCTAACCATTTGCTCACCTCCAGACTTCACTCGGATCTCACTGGGTTTTGTTGTTTTTCTGCTAACACCTGCTTTTACCCTGTGCCAAGACATAACCCAGGCTCCTACTTTGCATTACGGGTACTTATTTATTCCATGATTGCACTAACAGATTGCATAGGTCATTCATATGGAAAATGATCACAGAGATGCATGGGACGCAGGTCCTGCGGGCAGCCAATCAGGAATTCCTCTGGTGCCACCATCCATCCTCCGATAATTCCTGTGGGTGCCACCGTCGGGCCATTTCCTTGATACAAAAGCTGAGGGGCAGAGGTGGATGGCTGCCGCATGCCTGGTGGTAGACCTGGCAGCAGCACATGGCCTCCCCAGCCGTCCCCAGAGTGCCGGCCAATGCTGGCCATTCAGGAACAAGGTGCCTTTATTCCAGGACACCATGGATGCACACGGGCAGGGGAAGGTCTGGAGACGGGGACACGCTTACGTTCTGGTTGCACCCATGGCTGTGATTGAGAAGGAAGGAGACAGCAGAGAGAGAGAGCAGCCTGTCCACAGCAGGGCTCTGCTTCCTCAGGCAGGCTGAGACTTAGACGGCAAGTCGGAAAGGGTAGCCCCTGCAAAGTGAGGAAACGAGATGTGCATGCCTACGCTTTCTTGCTCAGAGTACTTTGTATTTCCTGATTTGTTTTTTTAATGACTTCCATCTTGTCATCTTCTGAACGTGGCTCAGGAGGAGAGTCCTGGCTGCTCTGGCCATGATAGACAGTCAGGCCTATTGTTATAGAACTGTGCCTACCTTGTCCTCCTCCTCCTCCTCCTCCTCCTCCTCCTCCTCCTCCTCCTCTTCCTCCTCACGGTCAAACACAGGGGGAGTAGAGCCCTCATCTGTGTGTCCTTCTGCCTCTCCCTGTGTTTCCCCCAGACCAGGCATAACACAAGGAGCAAGGCAGCCAAGGCAGTGTGAAGGTGTCCTGTCTCAGAACAGGACCACCTCAGGGCCTCAGAGGGCCAGGCAGAGGCTGGCCCAGACTGGGCAGAGCCCTGTGAGCCAGGGGTATTCTGCATCTACATCCCAAGCCAGGCACAGGAGAGCAGGCAACTGAGCTGGGCGCGCCACTCAGAATTAGGCTAAGGTCACCAGGGCTAAGGACAGAGTGGACAGCTGTACCCAGCTAAGAAAACTTGATTTCAACTACACCAGGACCTGGTGTTTTGAGGTTTAGAAGCTTCTTCCCTGGGCTGTGGCCTGAAGGAGCAGCTGTGTGACTCCATTCCCACCCCAGGACTGTGGGGGGAATTATGTCCAGCTGCCCAGGCTCCAGAGCCTCAGGCCTCCTCCAGGCTCAGGGGAAACTTTCTTCCAAGCTTCCCAGAGGGCCCAGATACAGCAGTTGCTGGGACTATGTTCACAGGAAACACAGAGAATTATTGGTTCACGAAACCAATAACAATGAAAGATGAAAAGCTGTACTAGCCACTGGGTGTGGGGGTTGTTATTTCCCATCTGCCCGAAATGTATGCTTATTACTTTAGTAATAATGGCTCGGGAATCATTTAGATGCATCTTCCTTAGCTTGATTTTTTTAGCCTGTTATTTAGACAGATGTGTAAGTTGAAGTCTGGCTTCTGTCATTATGAAATCTCAGAATCCCTTCAAGCGCTGGAGGGCGTTGACTGTGCCCCCTCCCTCCTGGGCAGGGATGGGACAGAGCTGCCTGGTCCCCACCTGTCCACACCCCTGCACCACCCCACCCCACCCCACCCCTTCCACTCTCTACTCATTCACAGTATTCATTCCTCAGCTCACCCGTCTGCCTTCCCCGCACTGGTGTGTCCATTTTCAACTCAGTAGTCCAAAATCTGTCCATGCTGCCACACAGCAGGCATGTACAGACAGACATCACTTCATTCACAACCCGCGGAAGGCGCTGACTGAATCCCACTATAACCCGGAAGGGAATTTCTGCAGGAAGCATTGCTCCAGGGCGTTTGGCTCCCCTTTCCCTGAGACCTGTGTGCCAGTGTGCTTCTCCACCTAGAGCTGTAGCCAGCGTCCCTTCCATCTCCCCATCCTCAGAGCAAGCCTGTCCTGACCACGGCTGAGGAGTGGGTCTGAGCCAAAGCCGCCTTTCCCTGAGGGAGCAGAAATAGGCTGGCAGAGGGTCCCACTGGGTCCCCAGCTCAGGCCGCGGCACGGCTCCATGTCTGGTACACGTCTCTCCAGGTGGAGATGGGCTGCCTGAACCTTGAATTCAGCAGGACTGGTACTGTGGAGGCCACGTGCCCACCAGCAGGGAAAGAGGAGGGGTCCATGGCCAGCCTGGGAAATCCTAGTCACTTTCCTCACAGCTACCTGCTCCATCCCTGCATTTCCACATGAGTGTGCTCACACACCTGTTCCTCCCTGCGTTTCCATGTACGTGAGTGCGCGCGCACACACACACACACACACACACAGACACAGACACACAGACACATACACACACATCCTCTCAGCCACCTGTTCCTCCCTGCGTTTCCATGTACGTGAGTGCACACACACACACACACACACACACACACACACACACACACACACACGACCATGACTTCCTGGAAAGGCCTGGTGTCTAGGAAGAGTCCTTCCCTGGTGCTGACAGGTGCCATGACCCATGTTCCCAGTTGATAGAGGAGGCTGCCCGAGCCCAGGTGCCCCCAGCTTACCAAGGAGGAGGCCCCTCCTCCTGTGGCCAGAGCCTTGAGCACTGATGGATGGACTGCTCAGATCACACAGGATCAGGTGCTTAAGTACTGGCTCTCAGCTCCCGAGCGCCATCAGGGTCATTTGTGTCTCAGAAGCCATTTTAGAGCTGGATTCTTCCCACCAGGCTGAGGTGGCAGGGATTCTGGGAGTTTCAAGCCTTGATCTTTAGAATGATTTGTTCTAATGTAAGGAAGATAGGTTGAGATGTTGACATGATTTTCACTGAGTTGAAAGTCTGTGTTGTTTTATGTGTTAGAGTGACCAGGAGGTCTGTAGCTCCCAGAAAAAGGGGGTTTGTGTCGGGACCCGGGGTGCTAGGCCGCCCACCTGAGGCACTCACCAGCCATCTGTGCAGGGCTCATACCACAAGTCCAGCCCCTGCTAGGCGCCCTGTAAGTACAGACCACCACTCTGTCACCGTGAGTAATAAGCCCACTTTCTACTCAGCAGGGCCAGTAAGGGGGAAGCGTCTGTGTCAGCTCACCTGGCAGTGTGCTTTCTGTGCAGGACTCTGCAGAGGGAAACGGTGGGGATAGTGAAGAGCGCAGGTGGCCTCTGGCGCAGGCCCTGCCCTGACCTCTCTCGCCCACGCTTCCCCGGGTCATGCTGCATCTTTGGACCATCAGACTTTCAGAAGAAAATGAGGAGAGATTCGCTCCGCTTGCCTCTGCCCTGCCCCGACCCCTCCCCCCACGTCAGATCGTCAGAAATAAGGTGAAGCGCACCCCAGGATCTTTTACAGTACAAATCCTAAAATGAGACACAAAGGCTAGAGTCCTCGGGGAAGAAAGGATCCATCAAGACGTTGAAGGCGAGGAACTCCTTAAAATCAGTGGGAAGAGCACACAGACACAGAGAGAGGCCACAGCCCAGCCAGCAGACAGTGTCGGCCAGTGAGGTGTGCCAGGGCCACCGGGCCTCAGGGACACCAGACCACGGCCGAGCGCTGTACCCACACCCCGCCAGCCACAGGGATGTGGGCGTCTGATCACACCAAGCACTGCATAGATGCATTAACCCCTCCTTGTCTGGTCTGCACATTCCCGGAGGAAGCGCAACTAGTGCAACCACAGGAGCGGCCAGGGAGATCACGCCGGGAAGGGACACCCAGCGGCCGGGAAGGGACACCCAGCGGCCGGGAAGATCCCGCCGGGAAGGGACGCCCAGCGGCCGGGAAGATCCCGCCGGGAAGGGACGCCCAGCGGCCGGGGAGATCCCACCGGGAAGGGACACCCAGCGGCCGGGAAGGGACGCCCAGCGGCCGGGAAGGGACGCCCAGCGGCCGGGAAGGGACGCCCAGCGGCCGGGAAGGGACGCCCAGCGGCCGGGGAGATCCCGCCGGGAAGGGACGCCCAGCGGCCGGGAAGGGACGCCCAGCGGCCGGGAAGGGACGCCCAGCGGCTGGGGAGATCCCACCGGGAAGGGACACCCAGCGGCCGGGAAGGGACGCCCAGCGGCCGGGAAGGGACGCCCAGCGGCCGGGAAGGGACGCCCAGTGGCCGGGGAGATCCCGCCGGGAAGGGACGCCCAGCGGCCGGGAAGGGACGCCCAGCGGCTGGGAAGGGACACCCAGCGGCCGGGGAGATCCCACCGGGAAGGGACACCCAGCGGCCGGGCGGGCTGATTCTCATCTCTTGGTGCACAGCATCGGGAAATGCCTGAGCATTCCAGGAGTCATGGTTGGTTGAGAGTGGTCATCATGGATGCTGAGCTTAACCAGGTGACTGCCAAAGAGGGAGGGGCAGGTGGGGGACAGGCAAAGCCCAGAGCTTCCCCGCAGCCTGGAGGAAAAGTTCCTGTAGGAAACCAACCCCTGGCCCATCAGACTGGCACTCTTGTGGATCCAGAGAAGGAGACTCCAGGGTTGCTTCCTATATTCTACTGTTGGTCTTTCCCCCCGTTTTGTAAAGAGAAAAGCAAGCTAAAATATGTCAAAGAAGTGCCAGGCCCGTGTGCACAGAGGGGGGATGTCTATTGCGGCAGAAGGCCGGGCGCAGGTCTGACAGCAGGGTCCTAGGACTTGATGTTGGTCATCAAGAAGTTGTTTGGGGCTGCAGGCTGAATGTTTTTGGCTTCCTCCCTCAGATCCAGACCTCCTTCCTTCTCTCTCCTCCATCTAAATTAGAGTTTCTTAAAACCAGAAAAACAAACAAAACCTAAACCAATTAAGCCGGACCTGGCTCACAGGCATTGTCAGCCAATTATCCAGACTGGGGCCAAGCACTGACAAAAGAGACGGAGCCTGGAGAGGTTAAACGCTTGCCCAAGCAGTGCAGCTGTGAGAGCAGGGGGCCAGACCTCTGCCTGGAGCCTGGCTTCAGAGCTTCTGCCGCCGAGCCGCCACCCAGCCCTCCCCCACCCATCCAGCCCTCCCCATGGTTACCACAAGGCCTTTCTCCAGACTCCACACACTCTCCCACATACTCACACCAGATGAAAGGTATGGGGCTGGGAGGAAGGGCGAGCTCTGGCCTGGGTCCTCCCCATCCACCCAGGACTGTGGACAAGTGACCACTTGCAGCCCTGGCTCTTTTGCTGGAGAGGCCCATGCACCGGAGCTGCCCCTCAGGGTACCATGTACACAGTGGCAGAGTCCACACGCCCTGGAGACCTAGAACCTGAGCGAGCGGTGGCTGCCACTCTCCAGGCATCCTGCTGACCCTAGCTGACCCTCGCTGGAGCTCTCTGGGTTGGGAGCAGGAAGGGAAGCTCTGTGGGAGGACTGGAACCTGTATTTCAGGTACCTGATAAACTGCGATGTGGCCAGGCTACTTTCTCCTCGCAGACACCTACTTTCCTAAATCCTCTCAGATCTAAGTCAAAGACCCGACGTCCATCCAGGAAAAATCCACAGGCCCTGCCAGTCCTTGGCTCATGTGCACTGGGGCTCTAAATCCAGTAGCAGGCACCCAGCTCTCTTACCTTGTCTGAGCTTCTTTTCAATACATGATTTGCTCGGGCAAATTTACATCTGTGTATGAACGGACAAGAAGGAAAAGGTCTTCATCAAACGGGAGAGGAAGAGCACTTCCTGCACACAGCACTGCTTTCTGGAGAAGCCGCTCCCTGGAGAAGCCCTTGCACCCTGCACTAACACCACAAACGCTGCACTTGTGAAAGAGCCCGGTGCCCTCCAGCTGGGTCTCTCCGGCAATTCTCACAATGACTTCGTTCATTGTGCCAGAATACTGGCTTCCTATTTCCTGTTTGGGGTTGTGAAATTGCTCACTATTTGCTCCTAGAAAAAATGCAGGAAAAAGAAAACCAATCTGTGAGCAGAGAGGTTTGTCACAAATGATTGTCTCCAAGTTGAATGGATGAAATTGGCAACTTGTTCATCCCTCACTCCCTCTACATTTTAGAATCAAAATCAGCTCAGTTTTGGCTATCATCTAGAAAAGAGAAGCTCTCAAGGTAATAGATCCTCAGTTGCAACCACATCACTGGGAGACTCTGTCCAGCCTGAGAGAGGGGAGGCTTATCAACAAGAAGGAAGCCCCAAACACTAACCTGGGACAAGAGGGGTTATCCCCAGAAGCCTGAATAGAAATTAAATGTGACTCAGGCTGGGAAGGTGGCTCAGTGGTAGAGCGCTTGCCTTGCATGCCTGAGGCCCTGGGTTCGATTCCTCAGCACCACATAAGCAGGAAAAAAAGCCAGACGTGGCACTGTGGCTCAAGTGGTAGAGCGCTAGCCTTGAGCTGAAGAGCTGAGGGACAGCGCCCAGGCCCAGAGTTCAGGCCCCACAACTGGACCCAAAAAAAAAAAAAGAAATTAAATGTGACTCACAAAGACCAAACGCTTCTTTCAAATACCATAGAGGAAGTGGCCTTCGTGGACATGAATGAATCATTGGTGATAAATCTGAGCCACAATGATGTGTTCTTGAAAAGTTTAGACGTAATCGCTTTGTTGTGGACACAGGGAGATGTTTATAGGGAAGTGTCTTCAGGTCTCATGGAACATTCTATAAAAGTCCACTCTGCCAGAAGCTTAGGTTGTTTTCGGTGTGAAATGCATTTTATCAGCACCAGTGTCATCTGTATCCAGGACAACATCTCCACGCAGAACAGAGAAAGCAGACAACAGGGCCCAGAAATGCACTGAAGAACAAAAGTTATGCGCATGAATAAATAAGTACTGGTTATTAGGTGTCCACCTGGCTGCCCCCTGCTTTCAAGAACACAGGAAATAAACGTCGAAATGTTAAGGAGGCTGGGCACGAGAGGACTTCCCAGGTTGTGGACACAAAGGTGGTTGGGACCCTGAAATCAGATGATGTGTTTTCTGCCCAGCCTGGAGGAAGGCTGGCTGTGGGAAGCTGATAGGAGCGGAAGTGCACGCTGGAATCAGGCTGGACCACTCGAACGGGTTTTCCCACAGCCCAAGCTCACACTCCTTGACTTCCTCGTTTATATGCTGTTAATGATTCATCCCTCAGAGGGTCTCAGATCTCGGTTCTCAACACGCGTGATTAACACCTCGGGTCCCCAGCGACATCTCCGTCTTCTTCCACTCCAGGCTCCCAGCGCCAGGGACACGCTGCGGAGCTGATGGAAATGAATAAAGAGGATTTACGCAGAGCTGTGTAGACAGAGGCAAAGCCCCATCCATCTGGAACGAGGAGCTGATCCGCAGTGGATATGTGTTTATCCAGGGAAAATGGCAGCACATTAGACCGGGCAGCCACATTCTGATGGAGGTGGAGCTGCTGCGGACAGGGAAGCCGTCCCCAGAGCATGCCCTCCCACACCACTGGTCCGGCCCCAGTGCAAACAAGGGAAGGAGTCTCCCCACAGGAGCACCGGGTCAGATGTGGTGACGGCAGAGGGAGGAGGGGCAGTGACTGCTCAAGAGACATGTCTGTGCACCGTCAGGTTCTAAGCTGGACATGTCCGTGCACCGTCAGGTTCTAAGCTGGACTGGTCTGTGCACCGTCAGGTTCTAAGCTGGACTGGTCCGTGCACTGTCAGGTTCTAAGCTGGACATGTCCGTGCACTGTCAGGTTCTAAGCTGGACATGTCCGTGCACCATCAGGTTCTAAGCTGGACATGTCCATGCACTGTCAGTTTCTAAGCTGGACATGTCCATGCACTGTCAGGTTCTAAGCTGGACATGTCCATGCACTGTCAGGTTCTAAGCTGGACATGTCCGTGCACTGTCAGGTTCTAAGCTGGACATGTCCGTGCACTGTCAGGTTCTAAGCTGGACTGGTCCGTGCACTGTCAGGTTCTAAGCTGGACTTGAACTCAGTCACGACACCAAGATCAGAGCAGCCCGGCAGAATTCTCTTTACCCCTCCAAATGTGGAAGGCAAACGGGACCATGCCTTTCTAGAACACAGGGCTTTGATAAATGGCTCTCTTGCAAACTCATATACTTTTGCACTGGTTTGTTGATTTAAAAGGTGATTTTTTTTCTGTTTCTGCTCAGGTTTTTGTGTTCTGTTTGCTTGTCCCCCTTCCTGTTGGCGGGTAATACGAAGGACTGGACGCAGGGCCCCACACTTTCTGGGCAGGCACTCTAGCACTTGATTCATGCCTCCAGACACTTTTTACATTGGTTATCTTTTGTAGGATCTCTTTCCAGGCCAGCTTAGGCTGTGGCATTTTTATTTGTGTTCCCCCTCCACCTGCGCACACCATCCCGCTGGGGTGACAGACATGTCACTGTGCCTAGCCACGGTGCTTCCCCATGGCTGGGATAACTTAGCATGCCTCCCTCTGCCAAGCCACGGGCTGACAGAACCTTCTGTCCCTTAACTTTCCAAGCTGGCCTTGAACCTCTATTCCTCAAGTCTTTGCCTCCTAATGAGTCAAGATTACAGGGTTGAACCACCAGTCTTTTTTCCTTTCAGTAGCTGTGCGAAGGAGTCACCGTTCAACAAAGCAGCTTCAGAACACAAGGAAGGCCCGGCATCCTGACCAGCATTATCACCCATCTGTCCTCCCCCGGCCCCTCACTCAGTTTTCTTAGTTTTATAGGCCATGCATTGAAGTTCATGACTGCACCCCCCTTCCTCTCTTTCTTGTCTACCTCCTCCCCTGGAGATCTTTCTTTTTATTTCTGTCATTTTTGAGCAAGGGTCTCTCTATGTCACCCAATCTAGCCTCAAAGTTACAATCTTCCTGCCTCAGCTTCCCACGTGCTGGGATTACGGGCACGTACCAACATCTCTGACTGGAGGGCTCTTGGCTCTGCGTCCAGGATCCTCTACTGTGATCTCATGAGGAGTGTTCTGGTCCCAGAGGACATCCTCTCTAGAGACTCAGCTCTTTTCAGCATACGGCAACAACTGCTGGTGCGTACAACCAGTCCCCAGGTCCCCACTAACGGCTCAACCGCCAGTGCTACAGCAGAAATCCTACCATTTTACTACCTGGTAAGGGTTGAGGTAGCATAGGTAGAATAAGTCTTGTCAAAGAACTTTTTCTTTCCTTTGAAAGTAGCATTCAATGCCCCATGGTTGAGTGCAAAGTCACATGCTTACCATGGAGGAAAGGCAGACGGTGGTCAAGTTTAGGCAGCAATGAGAAGAGCTGGATGCAAAACCACAACACACAGTGATCAGAGGAGGAACTGGTGTGCTGGTCATGTTTAAACTGTGGTGAGAATGATCAAACGCAAAGCAGCATGAGCAGCACAGAAGAAACAGGAAGGATGGTCAAGTTTAAACGCCAGAGGATGGGCATGACTGCTGAGCAGAGGGAGGCAAGTTCATCCATTCCTCTTCTCTGTAGACATGACCAAGCCATATTTGCCCAGCCAAACCTCATGCTGGTATTTAAGTGTTACTCTGACAGCGTCTGAGATGGAGCCATCAAGAGGCAACGAGACCAGCGGGGCTTCACCTTCACGAGTAAATCAACACCACATTGGGTTTTTAAACAGGAAGTCCTCCCTGTCTCTCTTGGCTTCATGATGAGATGACACAAGAAGAATCTACCTCAATGCCAACGACTTGATATTGTATGTCTCAGCCTCCATAATGCTGAGAAAATAAATCTTGCTTTATGATACATTGTTCAGCCTTACATGGGCCAGGAGAACAGGAGTGACAGCAAATGAATCTGTTCTTCCACCCTACCCCCCATTCCTGCGTCCACGTGCTCTGGCTGGGAGACCCAGGGCTCTGGGTGTGGTCCTGTGTCCGTGTGCAGACAACATCCCATTGTGTGAGCTGCACCAAGCAGGGCTCTGACTGGAAAGCCCTGCTTCTACCACGTCTTCTGGAGCATGTGCTGTCCCTCTGATAGACCCATCTCTCCTGGGTGAGGGCCTGGAACAGACCTTCTGAATGCAAGGGTAGGGTTTCATTGTCACTCGCCTTTGCTGTGACATGGGCTTCTTGTCCTAAGCAGCATATGGAAGCTACTGTCTTCAGTCCAGGACTTCATAAAACACACATGTGCTCACACTGGAAAAGCCTTGTAGTCAGGCATGCAAACAAGTGCAGTGTGTGTCTACACGGCCAGGCTGGTCTCCACCTCTTGAGCCAGTAGCTCCATTTAAGCAAAATGCACCATGTGACTGCCGACCATCCCCGGAATTCGCCTCACTGGGCCATTGTCAGGTTAGACAGGTAAACGAGGAGGGGGCAGGGCGGGGAGTCGTGTTGTGTCTATGCTTAGCTCTGTCACTGTGGCCACTGCTGTCCCTGATCAGTGAAGAACTGGGGGGGGGGATATCTTGGGTGCATCCTTCCATCTATTTGTGGGTCGTCTCTTCTGAAGTGGATGTTCTTGGGTGCAGGTATCTTTATCCAAGAATATAACCCACCCTCCTCTTACCCAAGACCCTGCCACCAAGTCTATGATGTCCAGGAGAACCATTAGCAAGTGCCTGTGACTGACTGACTGAGTTGCCTTCACTCTGGCAGCAGGGAGCTGGAGTCTGCCCGCTGGAGGGCAGATGGCTGCTCCTGCGTGGGTGGCAGCAATGTCCATCCCTCTCCAGCCTTTCCACAGAACTGCCGGCATTCCGATGCGGACACCCCCTCCCCTGACCACTGGTCAGAAGAGACGCCCACAACCATTCCCGAGCACTGGGGACAGGAGGGGCCGGGAGAGCAGGAGCAGATCTTGTGAGAGCCCGAGACACAGTTCATTGGCCTGTGTCCTGCCTGCCGGGCCTGCTCCAGCCCCGCTACCCCACGCTCTTCCTCTGGGTGGGGAACACGACAGCGGGCTTTCTAAAAAGGACTGGACTTCCTACGGTAGATACACGCAGCTAAGATCACACACTCCTGTTGTTCCCAACTTAGACAACGTTATACGCTCACCTGATCCACAGAAAGCACTTATGAATGTGATTTTATTGTATAAGGGGGTCATTGCAGATAGATGTAGTTAGTTAAGATAAAGTCATTCTAGAGGAGGGTAGGCTGGGCTCCACATCCTTAGAAGACATGTGACTACAGAGACACGCCGGGACAATGTCATAAGACGACACAGGTCCAGGCTGGACTTCGTGCCAGGGGTCAGCCCACGAGCCACAGCTTGTGAGCACACCTGCAGCAGGTGCCTGCCTGCCTTGATTTCAGACGCCCAGCCTCTAGAAGTGCCAGAGCATGGACGTCTGTGCCCGAAAGCCATCGGCAAGGGCCACCATGTGAAGGTGGCTCGAGGAGACCTGGAGCTCCTGTGCAAAGGAAACTGAGCTTCCCAGGGGAGAGCAACTGGGCTCGGCACTCCAGCACCCCGCTGGGCACTCCAGCACCAGGCTCGGCACTTCAGCACCCAGCTGGGCACTCCAGCACCAGGTTTGGCACTCCAGCACTGGGCTCAGCACTCCAGCACCGGGCTCGGCACTCCAGCACCCGGCTGGGCACTACAGCACCAGGCTCAGCAGTCCAGCACCCAGCCACACTCCAGCACCCGGCTGGGCACTCCAGCACCAGGCTCGGCACTCCTTCACCTGGCTGGGCACTCCAGCACCTGGCTGGGCACTCCAGCACCGGGCTCGGCACCCCAGCACCTGGCTGGACACTCCAGCACCTGGCTGGGCACTCCAGCACCCGGCTGGGCACTCCAGCACCTGGCTGGGCACTCCAGCACCCGGCTGGGCACTCCAGCACCCGGCTGGGCACTCCAGCACCCGGCTGGGCACTCCAGCACCGGGCTCAACATGTGGCCACAGGGTAAGCACAAGGGCTGCCGCATCACCGGGGGACTTAGTCACACGCGTGAACTCCCAAACGCCCTTACCTCAGGAACTCTGAGGGTGACCCCAGCAGTGTTAACCTTGCCAGCCCCCATGTGCCGCACACCAGAGGGACTCCTTCACTGCCACAGAAACCTCCACTTGGGCTTCCTCTCCATTTTCATGAGAATTTTCTCCCATCCTCTGGCTGATCTATGCTATACGGAAGCATCTGATGGGCACAGTGTTATCAATATTGGAAAATCCATACCGTCTTCTGTGGGCTGTTTACTGCCTGGCAGAGATCAGGGGCACATGCAGGCCCAAGGCAAGCTGTCCAGACGTGCTCTTTCCTCTGCAGCCCTGCCCCGTGGTCTGCTCGGACGAAACACGTCTTCCAGGATGGCACAACTGTGGAGAGTGGAGACAGTGTGAATGCTCTCTTCTGCATTGATTTCCTCCAGAAAAGCAGGCATGTTGGAAGCACAGCTTCAATTAGTTACCAAATGACTAAGTTTATAATAATCCACAGTGATTCACAAAGAGCCCATCTTCTTCATAGGAAAAAGAAGGTAGTTAAGCAAATATTGAATTTCTATTACCTCCCCCAAATCTCCCAAGTCTTTGTAATGTAATACAATCTATAATTTCTCCGAGGGTGCTTATTGGACTTGGTTTGATATCCAACAGGTGGGGGCAGGCGGGGCTCCAGGATGGTCACATGATCTCCATTCTGCATGAGAGAAACACGGGTCTGTATTCTGCCTTGCCACACCGCCTGTTCTAATTTTAACATTGATTTACAAACCCACGGACCAACAAGGATCCCAGCTGGTCTCTGCACGTGACTCCCGTGGGTCTCACTGGATGAGCCAGGGCTGTGGGGTTTCATGATCAGTGCCCAGAAATCCCTGAGAAATCAGGTGTATGTTTCATGCAGCACACCGCCAACCTCGTAAACAACCACAGGCCCATTTGGAAAACCACTCTGGGAAGAGCGCTGTGACAGCGCCAGGGATCCATCCTCAAGTTCGCCCAGTTTCTCCTCAGGCAAGGGCGTTGGTCCACAAATTGGGTCAGTCCCAGAAACAGGAGGTGGAGCTTCATTCCCCATTAACTCCATCCACAGAGACACCTCTATCCACGGCCACGGCCTCCATCCTCCCACCACCTAGTCCTTGGTACCTGTCTCCTATCTCAGCAAATGCAGCCACCTCGCCTTAGGGGGCAAAACACCGCCACAGGGCCTCTGCTACCTGAGATCGCATGACCTCAGAGAAGCCAGCACCCTGTCTCAGTGCCTGCGTGCCTGCCAGGACAGCTCCCCAGGCCTCACAGAAACCATGTGCCCCTCCCCTGAGCTGCTCTCCCTGCACCTCTGTAAACAGTGCTGTGGGGGCTGAGTCAGGAGGTACAGTTGTGCAAACACACATGTGTTTGTTCACTCTGAAACTTCGCATCCCTTTCTGATTCCAGCAGGAGACTCTGCCAGCCTTCCTCCACAGAACCCAGTCACCGTGGATTTACGTTTCCATCAATGAACTCAGACTCCAGACCTGGTGGGGGCGGTTGGGAGGGAGGTCATCGCCCAAGTTGTCCATGTCCTTGGTGGTCCCATCCTTACACTGGTGCGGGTTCCTCTGCTCTGCAGGACAGCGGCATCTCCCAGGTCAGCCCTCACACTCGCTGCCTGTCATGTGCTGGTGGAGAGGGGTGGGAGGAGGGTATTTATGAATCAATACACCTTTGTTGGTGACTGCTCCAGAATAAGTCTCTTCAGAGTGTTCGATTTCCAGGTGGCAGTTGACCTGAGGTGGGGGAGGGCCGGGAAGCGGTCTCCAGGGGTGTGGTGTGCGCCCCCTCAGGCAGCCCCCAGCCAGGCCTCCAATCCCAAAGTCCTCCCCATCATCCCAGGGACGTCCAAGTCACTGGAACTTTAAGGAAGTACTTTATTTTAAGGAAGTACTTGCATGTTTAAGTAAGCACTTTACATAAGTGGTGATCTAACAGAGACATCCGTGTGAACACCCGTGTCTGCCCATTCCACCCCAGCCCACAGTCAGTCCCCCACCGTCTTCCATACCACTCACACTCAGCGTGCTCAGATGGCTCCTGGAGCCATCCTGCTGGGCCTTTCTATGTCAAGATGCAGAAAGGAGATATCCTATCAAAGAGAATTCAGCATCAGACTTTACCCCCAAGTGGTAGAAAACTGGGACTGGCAGGAAGCATGGAACACTACAGAAGTCACGGTCCAGGAAGGAGAAGGCCTAGAAGGAAACAGGGAACAAGATGGATTCTGGGAGATGGTCCTGCTCCAGCTGCAAAGTGGGGGAGGGGCACCAGATGGTAATGGTCTGGCCCTACGTCTCCAGGCAGGGCCCCGTGGTGTTACTGGAAAAGAGCAGGCTTAGGAAGAGTGCAGCTGGGGCACAGGGCTGGCTCAGGGTGCTGCAACTCAGCAGGACAGGACGTAATCAGGTGAGGATGTGGCTGGAGAGGTGGAAGAACTCAATCCAGCAAGAAAGTCACCAACCTCTTTTCTGTCCTGCCGAGGGAATGTATTTGCTCATAGACTCAGAGAGTCCGACAGAGAGTTAGGCAGAAGTTCAAAGAAGTAGAATAAAGAAGTGCTGGTGATGGGTCAGAGGACCGGTGCCCCCAGGAAGTGACTGCCTTGGTTTGGCTCTGACCTTTGACACCATCCCCAGTGTCCTCCCACATTCTCTCATGATCATAAACTGTCCCCACAGGCCTGGGCCCCGCCGGTCTTCCATTCCTGTCCACTACATTCTGAGCAGCTGCCCAGGGCTGGTGCAGCCTAGGCCCAGTCAGCCTCCTGGCAGCATATGACCACGGAAACGTGCTTGACGACTCTGGATGGAAGGTCCGGAGATGTGTCAAGAAAGCCAACTGTGCCAACTAAACTCTACACTTTAGAACAACCAAAAACAAGGACTGAAGCTACGGCGGTTTCTGAAGAGGGACAATGCACTGAACAGTGTACGTGCTTGACCACGCAATGCGGTATGGCACTCGAAGGCCTTCACGCACAGAGATGTGGGAGCCTTTCTCTTCACTTGCCAGCCGCCAAACCTGCTGGAAAATGTTGCTACTTGTTGAACAATGGGACATATAATTAATTAGGAAAATGCAAGAGACATCTGTGTTCCTTTCTTCAGCACAGTTTGTTTGTTCTCAGAAATGCCATGATGGCATTAAACAGTTAGCTTCCACAGCCCAATATGAGTCTACCTATTGCGCGATGGTACTAATTAAAAGCTATGTAATTAGCATTTTATCCTGACAGTCTATGCACACCACACTTTTTAAGTGATAAGACCTTCCTCTTCTAAGAAATTTGAATGAATTGTTACCTACATCATGGCGGTTTATTTGTTAGGCAAAGATTGAGCCTGGAGTATGTACTTATTCTAATTTAATTACATTTCTGTTTCAACATAAGTTACACCTGTCACATGAGAACTATCTAGGGAACTCTTGGTAACGCCAGTATTCCAGCTTTCCTCAGGGAGGATGAGAAGAAAGACATACAAGCACTCCAGAAACATATTCCTGGGGTTGAACCCTGTTTGTGTGAATCCCACTCACTACTGGTGTCTGTCTTCATTTAGGAAATCGGTGGGGTGTCTGCCACGGGTGCTGGGAGCCACGGAGGGGAAACCGCCCACCCTGCAGAGGCATCCCGCCAGGCTAGCTGACAATGTGCCAGTGAGACTGGATAAAGAGCAGACACTTTGTACCCCAGAGGCAGGAGTGTGGGATCCCGGGCAGAAAAGTCATCCACGCCTGTGCAAGCAATCATCGGTGTTGTGAGTGTGTGTGCAGGGCGGAGCATATACCCCGGGGAGCATGTGGACATGAGCAGAAGAACAGAGCCCTGAGGTGTCATGTGGGAAAAGAGACAAAGCCACAACGGGGAGCTGCAGCTAAGGACCAAGGCCCTGACCGTCTTCCAGAGTGGGTGGTCCTTGCCTGTGTCAGAAGAGACCCTGGTGGTTTGCAGGGGTGAGGGGCAGTGTGAAGCAGGGAGGAGATGGGAGCCGGGAGGCTGGAGGCAGGAAACTGGGATGTTGACTCTGTGCCTGCTCCATCCTCACCCTCAGCCATGTGGCCGCGGTCCCTGTCGGCCACAGACAGACAGAGGACAGATCGTGTCAGTGTCTTTCCTCACCATGCACACACCAGGAATAAGTGCAGGGATCCAGAGCCAGTTGGTCCCGAGAGGAATGATGGGTGCCCAGAGGCAGACGGTGGCTTTGGCCTTGTTGCTGGGGCCCTGCTGCCTTCCCCGGGCTCAGGCTGGAGCCAGGCCCAGGCTGGGGCCCTCCTGCCTTCCCTGGGCTCAGGCTGGGGCCCTGCTGCCTTCCCTGGGCTCAGGCTGGGGCCAGGCTCAGGCTGGGGCCCTCCTGCCTTCTCCGGGCTCAGGCTGGGGCCCTGCTGCCTTCCCTGGGCTCAGGCTGGGGCCAGGCTCAGGCTGGGGCCCTCCTGCCTTCCCTGGGCTCAGGCTGGGGCCCTGCTGCCTTCCCTGGGCTCAGGCTGGGGCCCTGCTGCCTTCCCTGGGCTCAGGCTGGGGCCAGGCTCAGGCTGGGGCCAGGGTGGCAGCCCAGGCACTGCGTCCCAGGATCAGAGCACCAGGGAGCAGCGCCATCTTGATTCCAGCCAGCTGCCTGTCCGTGCGATGCTTGCATGCACACATGTGTCTGACCAGGGCTGCCAGCACTGAGCTGGGTCCTCTGAGACTGTGCTGGGTCCAGGGGGTGGAAGTGAGGTGAAAGTCACCCTGCAGTGAAGGGCACGGCCCACTGTGGCTGGGCACTGAAATGGACAGACTGTGCCTTTGGGATGTGGGTCCAGTCCTCGGGCTGGGGAGGTGAACCCGGACAAGCTAAGGAACTGGCGCAAGTTCCCACTCCAGGGAGTGCTGGTGATGCTCATGAGAGGGCCAGGGAGCAGGCCGGGCCTGGAGCTGGGTGCTGGAGCAGTGCCTGGAGCAGGGTGCTGGGACCCAACGGCAGGACGCCACGTAGAGGCCGTCTCCTGTCAGCCTAGCCAGTCAGACAAGTTCCTTCAAATACGATTGACGTCTGAAGAAAAACACCCTCTAGAATTCATCTGCGTCCCAATCTCTAGCTGCTGGATGAACCCTTGCCTGCTCCCGTTTCCCATCCTAAGAGCCGAGTTTTCTGTGGAGGCCGGGACCGAGTGAGCCAAGCGTGCCTGCCCCAGAGCAAAAGAAAAATGATGCATCTGGAAGTTCTGTATTAGACCCCATTCCAGGCCATCACCACTGACAACCAGAAATACAGATGCGCAGGGCACAGGCTCTGGGCTCAGAAATCTCCAGGTGATATCACCTGGCATGGCTCCTCTCTGCTCCGGGTGGGACTGTGTTGTGACAGTATTTGCTAAATACAGCTCTTCACACTGCATAGAATAGTGGTGCGCCTGGATCCCTATCACCAAATTTATGGTCACATTCACAGAGGTTGTCATGCCCTCTGTCCAAGTAACGGAGACAAATGGCTCCATTATGTGCTGCACAGAGCTGGTGCAGTAGGCAAGGACGCAGGGCCCCGGCTGGCCTGAGAGAGGCTAAGCTGGGTCAAATGAGATGAGCATTGCTGATGGCCCTCACGTCTGAAACCCTAGTGCAGGTCTCAGCCAACTGGCAGGTTTCCATCCTGGGCTTTTGGGGACCGTGGCTGCACCCCAGGCACCAACGAACCTCTCCCTCTCCTGGCCAGCCAGCACCCCTGTGTTTGCAATCCTGACCACAAGCCTCTCTGCTGTGCTGTTCCCACGATTTGTCAATGCTGACACCTCTCACGCTTGGAGGGAAGATCATCACTGGCTAATTTATCAACAGCCATTGATGCCTGGGCTTCCCGGTGCCAGACCCTGCCAGACTGTGGGGTGACATGTACCTATGACCTCGCTTAACCCAGCAGGGTGATTTGAAGACCTGCCCTAGGCACACTCATGAAGACCATCCTCCAGGAGCAGAATCCCCCGACATCCGCAGGCTGAGGACAGCTTTGGGGGCTCCTCCGGGATGCTGTGCGCATTCCTGAGGAGCAGTTTGGTGAGAGCCCGTTGCTATGATAAGCCGTAATAATGACTTCTCAGACACTGCACACGTTCCAGATTTCAGCATGAATTAGTTGGTTCAGATTCTGAGCGTCAGCAGGTGACTCTCCCCATACCTGCGTAGCTGACCAGTGAGAAGGGGCAGGGGTCAGAGCCAGGAGGGCGCTGGAATCCGAGTGTACACCTGGGGTTGACTCTTTCCTGCAAAAGGCGGCCAGACAGTGCTTGTTCACTGCCATCTCTCCGGATCCTTTTCAAATAAAACAACAAATAGGCTGGTTCTTCACATTACACAAAAGGCTTTAACTTCACAGAAATAGAGCGTGAAAGAGGAAAATCACCTTACACTGAGCCCTCATGGCACCAGGCCTACACCCCGAGTGCATCCTCCACTCCCTCTCCAGCTGTCCCTGAGCTGGCATGAGCGACTGGAGACAGCTCTTCCTTCCTAAGCACCTGGCCATGATGTCCAGAGCCCTGCACCCTGACACTGAGCCTGGCCATGACACTGGCTGGACAGGTCAGATCCAGGCCGTTTCTACTGAGCGATTACTGGGCAATTCTGCAGTTGCTAAAGCAAGTCTCTAACCCTTCTTCTTTTGCAGATGAGGGACATGGGACTGAGGGAGTCAAGGGTCTGGCCCTGAGCAGAGACAAGTCCACTTCTCCTCACAGTCTGCTCACCTGTCCAGTGAGATACACCTGGACTCCACTCTGCTTGTCCCGCTGATGACCACTTCCTAAGCTCTCCTTAGCTTGGCTCTTAGCTTGCTTTGTTCTGGATTCAGTAACCTTGAGAACCCCAGACACAGGGACCAAGGCTCCACCCTGAGGCAGGGTCTGAGTCTCTCCTGAGCCTCCTTTGCAGTGCTGCCACTCCCCGCATTCAGGTCTCTCCTTACCTGGGGGTTTCTCGGGATGTATAGAACTGTGATACACCCAAAGCAGGTTCCTGCCCAGTGGGGAGCTCCGCGAAGCTCATGGAAGTGTGGGTTGACACTTCTGTAGATTCTCTCTGTGAGCTACAGAAGTGCTGGCAGGCATGAATGCTGTGAAGGTCTGGGTGCTCACAATTGAGGAGGGGTGCCATTAAGCCAGAACAAGACACCTGCCAACCGGAAGTGACATGGTGCCTCCCTCAGCTTTGTTCAGCTGGGGTTTTATTCGGGTCAGGGGTAGCTGTGGGCAGGTAGGTCTTTGCTTATCTTGAACTCTGAAGGACAAGATGATTGACAGGTGTCATTTCTGGGTCATCAGTCTTGACCCAAGAGCATCTGCCTACTGCTTGAGCCTCCTGGTTATTTAGAACAGCACCAGCCCATCTTTTTCTGTAAAAAAAAAATTATGTAATTGGTAATTATTTAATTAAATAATTAAATGATGATAAAATTCCAGGATTTTCTCAGCATCTTGATGTGGCCTCCTTTGGATAGGACTTATGTGAAGGGTCATTTGGTGCCCATTTGTTAACCTCCGACCCTTCTTTGAAGCTCAGGAAGTTTGACTTGTGGGCAAATCCCATCTCATCAGGGACCAGGTAACCAGGCTGGCCGCCCTGAAAACTCAGGACCTCGGGGCTGCTTGCCTTCTCTTTGAGCTACAAGTAGAGATGCAAAGTCTCTGAACTGGTGCAGGTTCTGTGAGGTGCGAAGCAAGAATGGAAGGAGTGAATGCGCAGCCAAGACCCTGGAGATGCAGCATCTGAGTCTTATCACAATGAAGCATCAGAGGATAGTTAAAAGAAATGACTTCCCCATGTTCTCCTAGCCCTCACAGCCAAAGGAAAAGAGACACAGACCCCAGAGGCAAGGCAGACTCTCCGAGAACCGAACTCCCCAGAGTCCACGTTCCACATGGCTTGGCGTTCCCTGATCACGGTGGGGGGCACAGTGGGGGTCACGGTGGAGATCACGGTGGGGGTCATGGTGGGGGCACAGTGGGGGTCACAGTGGGGACGTGGGGGGCACGGTGGGAGTCTATGGTGGGGGGCACAATAGCGTCATGGTGGGGGAGCACAGTGAGGTCATAGTGGGGGACACATTGGGGTCACAATGGGGTCACAGTGGGGTCACAGTGGACAAACACACCTTCCTGCAGTACACAGCCTTCTGTGCAAAATGTCTGAAAGCATCCTGCCTTGCTCCATCAGGACAGACTCAAGGTGGGACTGAGAAGCCCCTCCACTACAGGTCCCAGACCTCCTCACGGGGGTGGGGGCTTCCCTGGGGACAGTTCTGTCACGGGGCAGGGCAGAGATGTGGAGGGGACGGTGAAGAATCACAGCCCCGTGGCCCAGTCACCGAGGAGAGACAGCTGGCTACAAGGGCCGAAACACGATTTACACTCACGACGATGACGATGGTGGTGACAAGCAGGTGCTGCTTCCCTGGAGCAGAACATGCAGGGGGCACAGACACAGCTCCAAGGGCACGCAGGACAGCTCAGGCCACCACGGCCCTGCCTGGCTCTGGACCCTGAGCTGCTGGCCTTCCTCCCTGCTGCCCAAGTTCTCGTGCCCACAGAAGGTATTTGACTGAGGTCTCCAGGTCCTCTGTGTTCTAATGACCACAGATTCGATGCTAAAATCCAGCTCTGGCATTTCCCAGCTGTCTGAGAATCCGCCCCAGAGCCTGCTACTTAATTGAAGGCATTTCTTCCTTGTTCAAAATGCCAGCCGGTTCTCCTGCTGGTCTCTGGTGTGCTGGATTTTCTGTGAACCAGTGTTACGTGCACTGGAGACATGTGAACCAGTGTTACGTGCACTGGAGACATGTGATGGATCTTCCAGAATGGATCTTTTTTTTTTTTTTTGTCAGTCTTGGGACTTGAACTCAGGGTCCAGGCACTGTCCCTGAGCTCTTTTGCTCAAGGCCAGCACTCTACTACTTTGAGCCACAGCTACTTCTGGTGCTTGAGTTGTTCATTGGAGATGAGAGTATTACAGGGACTTTTCTACCCAGGCTGGCTTTGAAGGGCAATTCTTAGATCTCGACCGCCTGAGTAGCAGGAGCCACCAGGGCGCAGGCAAGATAGATCCTCTGTGGTCAGCAGGGGAGGATTTAGCCACACTGCACATGGTCCATGACTTTTCTTCAGCTTTCTCCACTGCCTTCTATGGAAAATTGGGCTGACAATTGTCAAGGTCATGGAGAAGGTTAGAAACCAGTATGTAAAGAAACACCATGGACACTGCACTGTTTGGAAGAGCCTTCCCTTAGAAGGGAAGGAGAGAAGGCCACTTCTACGGGTGGAGTTTCACCTGTTAGAATGCTGCATGTGCTTTCTGACTTGTGGATTTTCTTTGCCACAATTAAGAATAGAGAAATATTTTGAAAGAAATTCTCTCTGTGTCCCAGATAGCCCACTAAATCATGCCTAGGCCTTGGAGTTGGATGCTATAAGTCTGCGGATGATCTCCGTGAAGATAATCTGCTCTCAAATAATCATCTGCTCGGGAAGCCATAAATCGCAAGGGATAATGAGGACAGGGACCCGGGAGAGCCCCTCCTTGGGGACCTTCACCAGCACACGGGTTGCAGGTTGATTCACAGCTTTACATTAAAAACAAGTAAGTCAAGCAATTCCAAAGAGACCTGCCAGCTCTGTGCCATCTCTCTACTTTCTGGAAGAAGCTTTGATCTAATTTATGAAAGCAGAGCTGCCAGCTGGAGAAATGAAAACAGACAAACACCCAAGCGGGAGAGCGCCCACAAATCACCAGGAGCAGCCGCGTTCCTGCCTGGCTTCCCCGCAGGACGGCCATAGTCAGCTGATCGGAGACCTGGCACCCCTCCGAACCCTGAGCTCAGCTTCCTGCCTGGCTTCCCCGCAGGACGGCCGTAGTCAGCTGATCGGAGACCTGGCACCCCTCCGAACCCTGAGCTCAGCTTCTCCATGGAGACCCTGTCTGAACAACCTCCTCTTTTTATTTAAACTAAGTTGGCCTTATTGTTTTATGAATTTTGTTGGCATGTAGTCGTGGTACAATGTGTGTAGCATGCTGTGGTCCCCCTTACGGTGGCTGGGATCTGTGTGACCATCCAGTGCAGAAGAGAGGACAGCCAGAGAGGACTTGCCGGTTTTGTGATAGGGGGTGTGGCATGAACCTCACAGCTTGGCCTTGGATTGGCTTTGAAACGATGCAAGGTAGAAAGGCAGTCTGGAAATCAGTGGGTCCTACAGAGCTTTGAAAAATGCCTTCCACCAATTCAGTGTGAGATGTGAAAAAGGCTGGAGAGCTGTTTAGCTCACCACAGAGACGTGACTGAGGCTTGTTGGAGGCCGAGCCGGGTTCTGTGTGGTGTTGCAGGAACCGCTGCTGGACAGTTTCATGCCCAGGAGGCCGTGGGAACGTCCAGCCCCAGCCCCAGGCCACCTCTGCCCATGGGAACGTCCAGCCCCAGCCCCAGGCCACCTCTGCCCTTCCCATCTACTCCTGGAACCGAGCCCAGGGCTGAGCCGGGGAATTCTGTCCTGCTGGTGTGCCAGGTACAAACGTTCGTCTGGGCAGGGCTGTCCAGGTTCAGGGGGGTCCTGGGTCTTGGGATACAAAGCCTGAGTGAGAGGCAGTAACTGGCACATCTGCCCCCCAGGAAGCGCGGCCAGGTGTAGCACCTCTCTGTACGTGCTGAGGAGGGAAGGGATGAGCACACCCACACACCCGTGCCGTGTGAGCCCTGCAGGTCCTGCTCGGCTGGGGAGGCCCTGGGGCCCTCTGCGGTCCTCGTGTCTTCCCCAGGCTCCGGATTGCCACAGAGCCGGCGGCCCGCACCCCAGGCGCTGGCCAGAACACTTGGCCTCCACCGGGGCGAAGGGCAGCAGGAGGAAGTCTCTTGCAGAGACACAGGGCCGGGTCGGGGTGACACCCACTGCCCTCTGCTGAAGGGTGGGGTCTCTGACTCTTCACAGCGAAGCAGCCATGATGCTGGGAAGCAAAGATAGCTGAGCTCCTGCTGGTCTTTCTGCTGAGGAATCCAAACAGCCTTACCCGTCCGGCATGGAGATGGGAAGGGGAGGTCTCGGGTGACCCGTGGCTCAGGGTCTGCCTGGCGGGAGCACTGGGAGCCGCACACGGCAGCCGGGAGGGGTGGGAATGAGAGGGCCAAGCCAGCGGGTCAAAGCTGACCTGCCATGCAATTGAGTTTCCTCCTGCCTGTTTGGAAGTGCACAACTCAAGAAAGCAATTTCAGCAGTATTTACGGATGTCACTGTCTGATTTACTGTCATCCTTCGTCTCAGAAATTGCTGCACTCCATTTCAGACGTCTGGTGATTGACAGGAACTCTCCATCCTCACCCTGCCCTCCCGGGGCACTGCTGGGCCCACAGGATGTTCCCAGGGCCGCAGCGTGGTCTCTTCTGATGGCACTCCTCCCCGGCTCCCATACACTCAGGCATGCACACACTTTGTGCACACTTATTCAAGAAGAAAAAACTACCAAAGGGGTTCGGGCTGCTCTGCACGGGTCACTGGCAAGCGCAGGAGATGCAAAGTGGGAGTAGAAGGCCCCCCAGTGCTGCTCCAGCAGCGGCTGGCGGCCAAACTCCCTTAGTGGGCATTATTTACCCATGGAGGGGCCAGGCCCTCAGTCCCTGGGGGCCCTTGGGGGTCCGACACAGACTTGGGGATCCATCCCCATGCAGCAGCCGCCTCCACACAGCACAGGGCCCTGCTGAGCCCACTGCTGGTCCGTGCTTCATACCCAGTCCTGCACCAGAGCCTCTCAGCGGGGACGGGAGGGGGCGGAGCCTCCGGCCTGCTGCCATCCCAGGCCCAGGTCCACGCTCCAGGATGCCCGGCCGGGCTCTCCTCTCCATGCCACAGGGTCCCTCATGTGTCCAGAGTACACATGAAGTCTGCAAGTAGAGCACTGACGAGGCTCCTGTGGATTCTCCATCCAGGCCTCATCCTGCTCCTGACCTTCCGCACCTCCTGACCTCCTCCTCCTTACTTTCTCCTCCTCACCTCCTCCTCCCTCTCTTCACCTCCTCCTCCCTCTCTTCACCTCCTCCTCCCTCTCTTCACCTTCTCCTCTTCGTCTCTGCCTTCTCCCAGCTGCCTCCTCCTCCTCCTCCTCTTCCTCCTCCTCCTCCTCCTTCTCCTCCTCCTCCTCTTCCTTCACTCTGCCTTCTCCCAACCTCCTCCCCCTCCTCTTCCTCCTCCTCCTGCTCCTGCTCCTCCTCCTCCTCCTCCTGCTCCTGCTCCTCCTCCTCCTCCTCCTCTTCCTTCCCTCTGCCTTCTCCTAGCCGCCTCCTCATCTTCAGCTCCTTGGTTACAAGCACAGCACTCTACTCCTGTGCCCACACTGCCTTGGGGCCTGCTTTCTGAGGTCCTCTGAACTGTGCAAAGCCTCACAGGTGGAAATGACACACAAGGGGCCTGGAATGAATGTCTATCAAGGAGCCAGAGGCTGGTGTGCTGTTTGCAGGTGGGATGGGGCATGATCCAGTAGGGTGTGGAATAGTTGTGGTGGTCCAGAGACTCCTGTCAGGAGGAGGGGAGGCAGGGCCTCCAGGGAGGCCGGGGGAGGGGGGAGGGGAGGCAGGGTCTCCAGGGAGGCCGGGGGAGGGGGAGCTCAGAGGTCTGTGCGGCTGGGCAGCTCCCAGGCCACCGCATCATGTGGTGGTTGGCTGTGCCCTCCCTCACCACCCTCTCACCTGCTACCCCTGCGGACATGGACAGAAAGTCCACAGACACATAGGTGCTCTGAAAGGAAAAAAGAAAGCCCAGGGATGCTGAGGGGATTCTCAGCCTGCCTGGTAGGGCTGCCTGGGCTAGCTTTGCAGTGTCTGAGAACAGAGGCCTTTGTCCTCCGTCTGTCCAGTTCTGGTCATCATCAAGGAGTAAGAACTACTTCCAGCCAGCATCACCCAGCGACTCTGTGGATTGGGAAAGTCTCAGAGAAGTCAGCTGGGGTGCTCCAGGTCTTCCTCCAGTAGCTGTGGCCCACGCGTGGTCTTCCTCCAGTAGCTGTGGCTGTGGCCTGCAGGGGTCAATTTCAAGACACCAGGAAGGTGGTGGGCTGTGCCCTGGAGACAGAAGCCCAAGCTTTATAAAATTGTTGGTGTTCTTGCTGTGCAAGATCCAGACCTTTTGTTGAGAGCCGCAGCCTTTGTAAAAGCAGCCTTCTCCGGCGAGAATACGTTTTCCTTCCACAGAGCAGGGCCTGGCTCCAAAGCCACAGAGAACATGGCGGGAGCAGGAGGCTGAGTTCTGAGCGGGGCCTGGGGCCGGCGTTCCTCGCAGAGACACCACTCCGGGAGGCTCAGGAGCAGGATGAGGCCGCGTGGCTCAGGAGCTACAGTCATGAGGAGAATTTGCTTTGAGTTATAAAAGCAACATTTTCATGGAGAAAAATCTGGTGACTCACACTCCTGGGCCGCTGGGGTCGTGCTGAGAATAACTATGGGCACATGAGCTGAGCAGCCCCGCTGTGCTGTTCTCATAGGAAAGAGAGAGTCGCCTGTGGCCCCTGTTCCGGTTCCCGGCCTGGGCAGATGCTCGGTGCGTGCAGCCTGGACAGGAGGGGTGCAAGGTGGTGCTAATTAGCGCCTGTCAGCTGGGGCAGGCAGGGAGACCAGTGGAGACAAGAAGCGCCGCCCGTGTTCTTTTCAAAGGCCTCCTTGCTGCTCCTTCCAGTCCCCGGAAGGCTGCATGTCTGCAGTTAGTCCAAGTGGGTGGATTCGAGTTCCCTGCCTTTTCATCAGCTAATTCTCATTCCGGGTCTCACACGGCACTGTGACCGCAGTGAACTTCTCTCAGGTCTGCACCAAGGAGGCTTTCTCTGAGGATGCAGAGCAGTCCCACAGCCCAAGGAAGGGACAGGCAGCAACACTTAAACCAGGCCCAGTGAGCCGCATGGGGCCCTCACTAAACCAGGGCTGGTGAGCCGCACGGGGCCCTCACTAAACCAGGCCTGGTGAGCCGCACGGAGCCCTCAAAAGGACTCCTGCAACCCTCAGGAAATGACTGCTCCAAGGTCCTGGGGTCACTGTTTAAATCAGAGTTTGAACCTGTAGAACCTGGGGCTTGTTTGATTCTTTCTCGAGTTCATCCTCAGAAGAATGACAGACTGTGACGGTCCCTTGTTCCTGCTCACACAGCCACTTCCAGATCAACACAGGTGACCTGAACTCCATAACACCAACTACGGACATTTGCAGTCCAATATCTTTAAAATTAAAAAGGAAATGGCATTTGTTCTCACCCTGACACAAACTCACCACACATGGTAATTGAATAAAAAGAAGATGCAAAAGTATGTGAAATCCTATGTAAATGTGTGCGCGTGTGTGCACATACGCACGTGTATATGTGTCAGTTTAGGGAGAGATTTGGTAAGCATTCCCTCTGAGACCAGGGCTGGGAAGGGAGGAAGACAGTGGAGGAGAAGGAAGAGGAGGAGAGGGAGGAGGAGGAGGAAGAGGAAGAGGAGGAGAGAGAGGGAAGGAGGAGGAGGAGGGACTTCCTGGGTCTTCAGATAGCAAGCTGCTGCTGCTTTCTTAACCAGAAGACCCCTTCGAGGCCCCCTTTGCTGTACGGATAGCTGCTTTCTATTTTACCTCTTTCTCTGGCCAGGAATCCTAGGCTTATGCTGACTAGTCTTGGAAGGCGGGCATCCTCAACAAAACATATTGGAACTAACACAGTCAATTGTTGATGCAAAATCAACACACAAAATTCAGCAAGGTTCCTATGCAGCCGATCTTATGAGGTAATAAAGAAAACTATTCTAGTCACAATAGCTACAAAAATAAAATATTGAAGAACAAATTTAACCAACCAGATGAAAGGTCTTTACAATGAGAAAAAATGATGGCATTGCAGCTCACGCCTCCAATCCTAGCTACTCGTAGGTTGAGATCTGAGGATTGCGGTTCAAAGCCAGCCCAGGCAGGAAAGGCCATGAGACTCTTTCCTCCAATAAAGTGCTCAGAAAACTGAAAGTAGCCCTGTGGCTCATGTGGTAGCACTAGCCTTGAGCTGAAGAGCTGAGGGACAGCGCCCAGGCCCAGAGTTCAAGCCCTGCGACCGACAAAAAAAAAAAAAAAAAGTTAACATAAATGAGAAGATAATACATGCTCATAAATTAATACTGTCAAGATGCCCACTTTAAACAATCTACAACTTTCATGAAATCACCATCAAAACCCAACAATGTTCCTTACAGACCAATCGCCAAGTTCAAACGGAAGTGTCCAGTGCCCCTGATGTGACCTTCTTCCCAGCCCTTTAGTTTGGTTCTTTCCCCAGTGCCAGGCTGTCCAGATGGTCTGGGCCTCTGGCTCTGTTTCCTGCTCCACCCACTGAGCTCTCCGTGTTACCTCCTTTGCCTTTCCCCCATAAACTGTACGGTCACTTTGTCAAGATCCACAGATAGCTTGTTGGAATGTTTGCTGGGATTGTATTGAATCTACAGGTCAAACTGAAAAGAATTGAAATATTGAAATTCTATGCTTTCCAGTGTCTTAGACTCTATATCCGGTAACCCCCTTGCACTCATCAGGGCTTGATGGCTTCCTGTACATAGTCTCTGCGTACAACCTGATAGGCCAGTACCTAAGTATGTCTTCTGTTAAGAGGGGAAGTTTTCTATTGAATATGGCATCGTGTTTTGAATTTCAGGTTTCAGTGGTCTATGGGTAGTCTGTCTAATAAAGGCATTTTTGTACATGAGCTTTCTATGGTTATGCTCTTGCTCTGTTGCTCCCTGGTCTCAAAACTTTGAGACTAATCCAGTTATTGGGACGTTTTACAAATCATCTCAGCAATCTGTCCACAGAGGCAGCTGTAGCTCCTCTGTCCCAGTCTGTGTAATCCTATTTTCTTATCCCGTCTGTGCTGGTTAGGACTTCCCAGCTCATGCTGAGTGGGAAGGAGAAAGGAGATTTCTTGCTCTGAGGTGTGGAACAGTTGTAGGCATATTTTTTTCAGGCCTCTGAGCTAAATCCCCAACTCCAGTTTGGGCATTTCATAGATGATTTTCATCAAGATGAGGAAGTTCTTGTTTCTAATCAGATGGGGAGGGGTTGTGTATGTGCGTGTACAAGTGTGTGTGTGCATGCATGTGCGTGTGTATGTGTCTGTGTTGTTTTGTTTTGTTGTTGTTGTTCTGCAAGGATGTGGAATTCTGGCAGGTGTAACTGCTTGTTAACTAATGTGATTACATGATCTTCCTCCCTTCTCTAGTTTGGTGATCTGCTTTATTACACTAATTAATTTTCAAATGTTGTACCAGCCTTCCATATTTGGAATAAATCTGACTTTGTCATGGTGTTTAATTCTGTTTATTCATTGCTGGGTTTGATTTGCAGTTATTTCATTGATAATTTTGCATCTATATTCATGGAGGATATTTTCCTATAATTTTCCTTCTTTGAAACATCTCCATCTGGATTTGCAAGTAAGATATCATTGCCTTCATGGAACAAAGAGGGAAAGTCTTTTCTGCTTCCTAGGAGAGACTGTAAAAACTGAAACAAATTTTTAAAACCTTGAGTATTCACCCAAAAACCGCTCTAGGTTTGGTGCTTTATTTTTGGAACATTATTAATTATTAATATAACTTCATTAATATATTTAAGCCTATTCACATAATCATTTTTTTCTTTTTATGAGTTTTGCAATTATATCTTCTAAGGTACAGGTTTATTTCTTCTAAGTTATCAAATGTGTGAGCATAAAGTTGCTTGTAGCATTCTCCTTGATACTTTTTATTATTTTCTTTTTAAATTATCTTTAAGTAGTTGTACTAAGGGATAACACTTCAGCATGTGAATTTATGTGCACATGTGTGATATTCCTTTTTATTCTTCTAATGCTTGCCAGGTCCAGGCTGATGACCTGTCTTTCATTTCTGATTTTCGATGTAGCAGTGTGTTCTGTCCTTTCCTCTTCTCAGGCTGGGTAGACATTTACCAATTTTACTGGTTTTCAAAGAGGTAGCTTTTGGTTTAATTGATTTTCTTCATTGATTTCCTGACCCCATTGATTTCTAATTATGATCACTTCTTTTTTTTGCTACTGCAGACTTTATGTTGACTTGTTTTCTAGTTCTGTAGGGGAGAACTTACAGTATTGATTATAGAGCTGCCTTCTTTTCTAATGTGCACATTTTTATTTTAATAAGCACTCTATCACTAGACCCACCCTCCAGCCTGGCTTCCTGCTTCTTATTGCAGAGTTCGCGTTTAGCAGATTTACGGCATAGGCTGGCTTTAAACCGTGAGCCTCCGGATCTCAACCTCCTCAGTAGCTAAGGTTACAGGTGCAAGGCACTGGCACTCAGCCCAATATGAACTCTTTCACTGGTGTGTGTTAATTATACAAAGGGGCTTCATGATTCCATTTTGCGTGTGCATTTCATGTACTTCTGTCGCACCCATGATGCAGCTCTGTGGGCATCTCCTCTCTCTGGTCTCCACCAACCAGTCCTCCCTTTACATTCCTGCATTTTTGGAGGGGGAGTCTAGATCCTGAATATATAATATTTATCTCTTTCTTTTCTTCTGTAGTACTGGGACTTGAACTCAGTGCCTTCAGCCTGCTAGGCAAGCACTCCACCCTGGACCCATGCCGCCAGTCCTGCTTTGATTCACTTATTGTTTAGATAGGTTTGGCTTTGACCTCTCTGTCAGAGTTCCCTGACAGCCGGCCTCAGACAGTGATCTTCCTCCTTCGGCTTCCCACACAGCTGGACTTACAGATATGAAGCTTCATGGGGACTTGTCATTTGAGAGAGAGTCTTGCTAGCTTTTGCCTAGGGTATCTTCAAAGCACAATCCTCTATGTCCTCCTATATCTTCCAAGAAGTGAGGATTATACTCGAAAGCAACCAGGCCTGATAGTATTTGTCTTTCTGAGACTGCTCATTTCACGTTATACAACGATCTCGGGATACATCCATTTTCCCAAAAAGAGCACAGTTTCATTCTTCTTTGTGGCTGTGTAATACCCCATCGTGGGTATGTACCATATTGTCTTTCTCCACAGGCCTCGCAGCTCAGCCACTGTGAGCGTGTGCAGTAAACACAGAGGTGCCCATGTCTCTGTTCCACAGACTTCCATTCTGAGTTCCCCAGAGGCATGAATTTTTATGGAGCCTGCCATTTTTATGTCACAGTTTTATTTACATGTAATTCAAAATATTTCACATTTCTCTTGAGACCCCTTATTTGATCAATGTATGGTTTAGAACTACGTTGAGTACGTTGGCACTTCATTACATCATTGGGTTACATGTTCCTGCTTTAATCCTACTGTTGTCTGAGAACAGCCTGTTTATGCTTTCTCTCCCTCCAAATCTGATCAGGTTTGTTTTATGGCCTGAGTGAGGTCTCTCTTGGTGAAGGACACACACTAGCTTTAAAGAATGATTCTGTGGATCCTGGTGGGAGTGTTCTGCAAATGTTAGTGGAGCCAAGTTGATGGATAGTTTCTGGCACACCAGCTGCCTCCTTCCTGATCACACCAGCTGCCTCCTTCCTGATCACACCAGCTGCCTCCTTCCTGATCACACCAGCTGCCTCCTTCCTGACCTCCTTCCTGATCACACCAGCTGCCTCCTTCCTGATCACACCAGCTGCCTCCTTCCTGATCACACCAGCTGCCTCCTTCCTGATCACACCAGCTACATCCTTCCTGATCACACCAGCTACATCCTTCCTGATCACACCAGCTACATCCTTCCTGATCTCTCTTTTTGTGGGGAGGATGGGGGAGCTGAAAAGAGACGTGAAAGTCCACAACTATGGTCATGGATTTGCGCGCCACCTTGAAGTACCGTCTGGTTTACTGTGCACAGTCGGTGCTCCGCTATGAGCAGAGCACTCTGACGATGGCCCATCTCCCCCGAGAACGATCCCTGCTCGCTACCCACACCTCTCTCTCAAAGTGCTCCCGATAAAAAGGCGCTTTTATGTGCAGCCCATCGAGTAGCGATCTAGCTGCCTCCTCCTTCCTTCTCTCCCTTTTCCTCTCCCCCATTTTCCTCCCTTTCTCAGTTCTTATCTTCCTTTTCTTTCCACCATTGTTCTTTTATCTTCCCTCTTTCCCCTCCCTCCAACCGTCCTTTCTTCCTCTCCCTCTCTCCTTTCTCTATTTGTTTGTTTTATTGCTGCAAACTAACTCAAAGCCTTATAACTACTAGGAAATGCTCTGCGACTCAGCTACATCACCAGCCCCCCAACTTTCTGTGCAGTAAAGCCATGTGTTTGTGGACCCTGAAAGATGAAGGTCTCCTTCGCTGGTGTTCAGAGGAGTAGGACAGGGAAGTGAGGCCAGCGTGGCCATCCTTACTCCAGGCTGTGCCGTATCCGGCCCGCAGTGACTCAGAATCCCGCCTGGCAGCAGCAGGCGTCTGTCCACAGCTCAGGGCTGGGAGAGAGTCAGAAGCAAGGTCCAGGCCGGAGGTGGCTGCACTCAGGACGCATCGTGCCAAACACCGCTCCCTCTAAGATCAAGTGTTTGGGGCCTAGGATGCCGCCAGGACTGCCAGCTGCTGTGGGAGTCCTGGCCTCCACCACGTCCCTCTGCAAGAGTATCTGAGTGGCTCGTATCTACCAGGTACTTTGCTGAGCTCAGAAACAGCTCATAGAACAGACATGGGCCCTGTCCATGTCCAGGAGGATGGGCCTTACCTAAGTAATCACTGGGTGGTTACAAGAGAATGGGCAGGGCTGGGAAGTGGCTCAGTGGTAGAGCGCTCACCTGGCACGCCTGAGGCCCTGGGTTCGATTCCTCAGCACCACATACACAGAAATGGCCATAAGTGGCACTGTGGCTCTAGTGGTAGAGCATTAGCCTTGAACTGAAGAGCTGAGGGACAGCGCCCAGGCCCAGAGTTCAAGCCCCACGTCCAGCAAACTGAGAGAGAGAAAGAGAGAGAAAGAGAGACAGAGAGAGAGAATAGGTATACATACAAATAATCTGTGCAATATTAAAGTACTGCCATTATAAAAAACATGTGAAGCTAACCACTGACATTCTCAAACAACTCTGCACTCACATTTTGGCAAAGCTGTTCAGGGTCTGCCTACATTGCTTTGGATTGCACATAGACCCAGCCAGTCCTGCTAGAGTGCTCTGTGTGCACATTTGTGGACACCATACACACACACACACACACACACGCACACACACGAAGCTCCCATTACATGAAAAACATTATACTGTGACATAATACTACTTCCTTTTTTGCACATAATTTTTATTGTGAAAATATTGTACAGAGGGGTTACAATTACATGGGCAAGATAATGAGTATTTTTCTTATCAAGCATTGTTGCCTCCTCCTTTGTTTCCCCTTCCTATCCCTTCCCGTCTCCTCTCTCCGTCTCCCCATCTCCCCTCCATAATACTACTTTCTGTGTAAGTAATGCATGCTCCATGATTTATATAATGACTCCATTTTTGCAGATAATCTACCCTTTTCTATTTCTTCTTCTTCCCCTTCCTATTTCCTATCCTATTTTCCCACCCTCTGTCTTCCCTCCCTCCCTCCATCCCTTCCTGCCTCCTGCTTTTTTCCTTTCTTTTGTCTACTATAATATTCTGTGATGAATCATCTTGCAGGCTAGATCTTGCATAATTGCCCAATTATTCTTAGGAGAGATCACTAGAATTGGAATTGCTAGGTTAAAGGCTATGTACATTTAAATATTTAACACAAATTTGTCAGACATTTGAAAGGCATTTGCAAGTAATTTACATCCCTACCGGCAAGACATATGAATTCTCTCATAAACTTTCCAAATATAGACAATATCATGTTCATAATTATTGCCAATTTAGTAAGAAAGACTAATCGTTCCTCATTGTTTGAATTTATATTTCTTTGATGTCTAAGGAGGTTTAACTTTTGATAATGAGCATTTGACATTTTGTTTACTGGGCCTTTGTTGATTGCCTATTCAGTGGCCTACAGCATTCATCTTAGGAACAATAAAAATAAATCACGACTGTGTTAGTTCCTTCACTGCTGTGACAAAGTGTCTTACATAAACAATTGAAGGGAGGGAGGATTTACTTTAGCTCTTGGTTTCAGAAGACCATTGGCTCTAGGCCCGAGATGAGGAAGAGCATCATGGCAGGGAGAGGGCCAGACAGTGGATCCTTGCCTCCTGGCAGACGGGAAGGGGAGGGAGGGACGGGGAGAAAAAAGGAGAGAATATGCCTGTGCTAGCCAGCTTTCTGCTTTATCACTTTACTCCCTGTAGGCACCATCTATAGCATGTGCCAGCCTTTCAGGCAGGTCTTCCCCCTTAATTAATCCTCTCTGGAAATACCTCACAGACAGAGCCAGAAATGAGCATCACTAATCTCCTAGGCAGGCTTCAATCCAATCAAGAGGACAACCTGGATCAATCATCACAAATACACCTTTCACCTTTCATTCCAATCTGTTTAAAAAATAACACCGTCCACATGGTCCCTGAAAGAATCCTGGCCATCTCACAATGCAAAACGCATTTGGTGCATCTGCAAAAGTCACCACAGACTTAACAGTTCCAATAATGCTCAAGAGTCAAGAGTCTTCTCTAAGACTTGGGGCAGACCCTTCACCGTGAGCCTCTATAACAATCAAAAGGCAAGTTACATGCGTCTAAGATACAACAGCACAAAGCAGGCATCCCATCCCCCAGAGGGGAAAGGAATGGATAGAAAGGGCTGAGCAGAGCAGAGCAAGAACTAAACCTCGCAGAGCCAACATGCAATGCCACACATCCACAGCTGGTCTGGAGGCGTGGAGCTTACCCTTGGCGGTCACGGGGTCTCACACCACCGCCTCAGAGCCGCGCCAGAATCTTGACCCTGCCACCTGCTGCTTGGTCTTCCACGCCTTCCTCCGAATCTAGGAGGAGCTTCGTGTCTCCGGAGCCTGCAACTCTCACGTTCTTCAGGCTTGCCTGCAAAACCAACATCCCACGTCCAGGCCAAAATAGACTGGTTTTGCGTGCCATCAAGTGCTACATAAATAAAATTGTAGCTCCTTTCTGTTCTCCATCCCTGCCACACGCAGGTTTAAGAAGCTACTTTGCAGCTGGGCCTGGCCTTGGGGCTTTAGCGTGGGTCCCGGATGGCGGTGTGATTCCTCTCGGGGGAGCGTTGGCTTGCTCTGATCCTGGGCCTGTGTAGCGGCTGTGGCTGAAGCACGCAGTGGATTGTTTTGTGGTAGCCGGTGTCTGTGACCCGAGGAGCCGCGTGTTCCCGGGTGGACTCCCGCAGCCTGGAGTCTTACTGGCCAATCCCGCTCTGCACTTGTGGGAGACAGTTCAAGGCCCGCGGAGACTCAAGGAATGGGGGTGTCATGCCCGCCCATCAGATGCGCAGACCGGCCAGGGTGAGGCCTCTCTCCCTCAGCGTTACGTCTGAGAGACACACGCCTACCGCGGTGGTGGCGGCGGCAGTGATGTGTGTGTTCCCCTTGTGTCGTAATGCCAACCACTCTGCTGCCGAGAGCTTGGGGTTCAAGCCGGTACGGCACAAGCACAGCACCCACCACCCATCTGCCCCATCTTGGGGTGCATACGTGCACCAATACCATGAGCACCACAGAGGATTGCCCAGAGACCACAGAGCGCACGGCAGCAGTGCCGGAGCGATGTCAGGCTTTCCCCACAATGCTGGGGAAATGCTTACTGATGTGACTGCAGCCCGACTCCCACCCCCCCCAGGGCTGAGGACGGACGCCCACTGCCCCCCCAGGGCTCAGCCCCCGACTCCCACCGCCCCTCCCAGGGCTGAGCCCTCGACTCCCACCGCCCCTCCCAGGGCTGAGCCCCCGACTCCCACCCCCTCCCAGGGCTGAGCCCCCGACTCCCACCGCCCCCCCAGGGCTCAGCCCCCGACTCCCACCGCCCCTCCCAGGGCTCAGCCCCCGACTCCCACCGCCCCTCCCAGGGCTGAGGACGGACACCCACCGCCCGGCCGGGGGCTGTGTTCTGATGTCGTGCTATGGCTTCATTTGCGTGTCCCAATGACCAGTAAAGATGAACACTTTCTTGTAATGCTCAGTGCAGTTTGTATAAATTTTTTGTCAAGTACCTAGACATGTTTTTCATCTCTGTCCCTTTTCTAATTCTCTGCCTGTCTTTTCTGGCTGATTTGCAGGCGTGGTTGAGAGATTCTAAAGACACTTTGTTGTAAAATAAATTTACTGCGAATGTCTTCACTTATATTACACCTGACGTTCCTTCTTTTTAGTTTCCCCCTGGTGCTGGGGCTTGAACTCAGGGCTTTGTGCTTTCACTGGGCATTTGCTTGGCCATTTGCTTAAACCTCCAGTTTCTGTATTTGGTGGTTAATTGGAGAAAAGAATCATATAGATTTGTCTCTTTAAGCAAGCTTCAAACCACAGTCCTCATATCTCAGCCTCTGAGTGGCTAAGATGACAGGTGTGAGCCACCTGCACATAGCATCATCCTTCTAACTGATGGCTTTTTTAAAAAAAATGATTTATTTGCTGGTCCTGGGCTTTGAACTCAGGACCTATGCACTGTCCCTGAGCCTCTTATGCTGAAGGCATGCTCTACCATTTGAGCCACAGCGCCACTTCCAGCTTTTTCTGAGTAGTCTGTTGGAGATAAGATTCTCACGGACTTTCCTGCCCAGGCTGGCCTCAAACCACAATCCTCAGATCTCAGCCTCCTGAGTAGCTAGGATTATAGGTGTGAGCCACCTGCTCCCAGCTTAAATGATGGATTTTGATGGAAGTTGGTGCCAAAAATATTTTAGTACAATCTAATTTATGGTTTTTCTTCATGATTAATATCTAAGATTTCTTAAAAGTTGAAATCTTTACCTGCTCTAAGATCTTGGATGTCTTTGTTATCTTCTGAAATTTTAATTGTCCCCTTTTTCTATCTAAATCTCTGACACACCACAGGTGATTACTTTGGTGAGCTGTAGGAACTGAGATTGAGGTTTATGTTCCCCCAAAGGTCAAATCAGAGATCTCAGGGTGCCTTTGTGGATGCTGTACATGTCTATGTGGGGGGCTCTATGTGGTTTCTCTAGTTCAGAAAAAGCAGTTTTCACTCTCAACAAGGAACACTACCTTTGATCATTGGCACTTGTTGATAATTTTCATAAACCTAATTCCTTAGAAGCCAAAATTTACATCTTCCAAACATCTATTGAAACAGTATGAAAGTGTTAGGCAAACAGGACTTTTGGCAAATGCTCTTACATCTTAAATAATAAAACAATGACTGTTGGCAGCATTTCCAACATGTGCAAATCACACTCCGCCTGACTGCTGGCACCCAGTGGATACCAAGATACGGTGCTCAAGTTCTTCTAGTGCGAGAGCTACACTCGTATGTCTTACATGCAAACACAAATGCCCACATTTGTGTATGCTACACACTTTCTCTGCACACTCACCCACATACATTCACTCCCACCCCCACCCCCCTGGCCCACAAGACTGCACATGCCTACACACACAGATGTAAGCATTCCCCCGACAACCGTCCAGACACACACACAGACTAGCTGCACACACACTCACACATGTGAGTCTACTTTCAAAAGAGGACGAATGAAGGTGGTGGCTCTGGAGGGCCCTGGAAGGCAGAGGGGCTGACCAGCCTGGTGGTGTCAGGTGACCACCCGAATGCCCTTCACGGCTCCGCCAGGCCCTGCTCAGGGTAGGCCGCACACTCACTCTTTGCAACCTGCATCTCTGACATGAAGCCCGTTGCAGCCACGGTTGCCCATCTGCCAGTGCCTCTCGGGGTGGCCAGCAGCCCGCCGACCCTCTTCAGCCTTATTCTTATCCCCAGAATAGAGACGATGGTGGGTGCGATCATCGTAGATAGAACCTAAAGTCCAATGGAGACTCTGAACTTGCAGTTGGTCACCTAGGAAATGAGTCCAGGTTTTTAAGCAACATACGAGGAGTGATTATAATGAGATTTTAAACAAAACAATGGCAATTTCCCCACAAGCTGCAGCTTTAAGGACATGGGTCCTATGCGGTGTCCTCCTCTCCACCTGCCCACACCTCCCGCGTACCTCCGTGAGGGCTCTGACCCCAGTGGCCTTGCCAGCAGATCCCTGCATTCAAACAGACGTGCTGGCTTGGGTGCAGCCGGCACAAATGGAGTCAGAGCACTTGCTAGAACAGTTTTGACACCCCTAACTAACCATATTTGGCTGGAACAGAAAGCGGAATTGCAGTTTCTCCTTGGCTGTGGCTGTCTGTGAGCGACGCCAACGAAAGGCGGGCGGCTCTGTGTGCATCCTGCGGCAGCACCGCAGTGAGGGACGCACGTCTGATCTATAGAGATTGGTTTATATGTTTATGCGCTTGCTGCCAGCACACTCTAAATTAAGCCCATCTGTCTTGCTCTTCTTCCCCATATTGAGACTCACATATTAGTTCTGAAATGTTGGTGCCTGACTGGATGCAGGCTGGTGGCAAAGTGAATTTTAGCTTTTCCTGTCATAATGTTTCATTTTTTAAAAACACGCCATCTCAATTAAGAATGGCGCTCCTGTCACAAATTTATCCTACAAGGAAATTGTCTGCAGTGAGAGCTGGGTAAAACAGACACCAAGCCACACCTGAAAGTCACCCGAGGCCAGGGACCCTCGGAGGGGGGCCACGATCACAGCTGACCAAGTGGACAGAGGCAGGGCCGCCTCTTCCCTCCTAACATCATGCAGTGGGAACTCTAACAGAGGAGCAGGTGCATGTGCTGCTGTGGGCCGGGAGCCACAGGAGATCCAACGGACCTGTGCCTGGAGCCTGGCGCCCAAGGATGCTGCATGGGACAGGGACTGACTCCAGGGGGCGGGTTCTTCAGACTCGTCCGCCAGCGACATATCCTGAGACCTGCTGTAGGTGGGAACAGACTACAGACCTCCACAGCGGGGATGGACGGCTCAGACCTCCACAGCGAGGATGGACGGCTCAGACCTCCACAGTGAGGATGGACGGCTCAGACCTCCAGACGGGGAT
>NW_012267274.1:1438405-1446044 GCF_000151885.1 Dipodomys ordii
GACCTCCACAGAGAGGATGGACGGCTCAGACCTCCACAGAGAGGATGGACGGCTCAGACCTCCACAGAGAGGATGGACGGCTCAGACCTCCACAGTGAGGATGGACGGCTCAGACCTCCACAGTGAGGATGGACGGCTCAGTCCTCCACAGTGAGGATGGACGGCTCAGACCTCCATGGTGAGGATGGACGGCTCAGACCTCCACAGAGAGGATGGACGGCTCAGACTCCACAGTGAGGATGGACGGCTCAGACCTCCATGGTGAGGATGGATGGTTCAGACCTCCATGGTGAGGATGGACGGCTCAGACCTCCACAGTGAGGATGGACAGCTCAGACCTCCATGGTGGGGATGGACAGCTCAGACCTCCATGGTGAGGATGGACAGCTCAGACCTCCAAGGTGGTAATGGACGGCTCAGACCTCCACAGTGAGGATGGACGGCTCAGACCTCCACACGGGGATGGACGGCTCAGACCTCCACAGAGAGGATGGACGGCTCAGACCTCCACAGTGAGGATGGTCAGCTCAGACCTCCATGGTGAGGATGGACGGCTCAGACCTCCGAGGATGGACGGCTCAGACCTCCACAGTGAGGATGGACGGCTCAGACCTCCATGGTGAGGATGGACAGCTCAGACCTCCAAGGTGGTAATGGACAGCTCAGACCTCCATGTGGGGATGGACGGCTCAGACCTCCACAGTGAGGATGGACGGCTCAGACCTCCACAGTGGGAATGGACGGCTCAGACCTCCACAGAGAGGATGGACGGCTCAGACCTCCACAGTGAGGATGGACGGCTCAGACCTCCACACGGGGATGGACGGCTCAGACCTCCACAGTGGAATGGACGGCTCAGACCTCCACAGTGGGAATGGACGGCTCGGGGTAAGTGCAGCAAGGGAGAACAGCTGCAAGTCTTCATCTGGTTGTTGGTCTGAGCCTTAACCACAGGAAACGTGGAGGCATGCACCTCTGCGAAAGAGCCTGAGCCCTGGGAGCCCGCGGCCCACCCGCGGGGCAGCGTCAGAAAGGGCTAGCGTGGCACCTCATGCCCTGCCTCTTCCCACGTTAGTACAGACACACCGTGGCACTGTGGCCTTCCCAGAGGCTGTCCTGAGCCTTCCACGGGTGGCCACGAACCAGCGATAGAGAGCTGGGCACAGATGGGGTGGGCTGGCGTGGGGACTTGCAGTAGGGTGATTAGACTAGAGTGTGGGTTTCCTTCTCGTGCACTCCCTGGCTTTGTGAGATATGGCAGATTTTTTAAGGCACACAATACAATGCACACTGCGGGATGCTCACAATGGAGGCAGTGAATCCGCCCACCACCACATGGAATTACCTTCTTCTTGGGGTAGAGACACTCAAGAGCGTCTCTGCTTGCAAAGCAAAAGCTGTGAAGCAGTGTTGGTAGCAGACTTCACCCTGCTGCATGCCAGGTCTCCTGAGTTGATTCTTCTTATAACCGAAGGCCGGAACCTTGGCCCACCACCTGCCCCCTTCCCAAGTTCCTCCCCTCTTCCCCAGTGAACCCTCTGTGCTCTCTGCCCCATGAGTTTGACTACTAGACTCTGCACGAGTGAGAAGAAAGATCACGCAATGTTTGTCTCTCTGTCTGGCTTATTTCACGTAACATAATGTCTTCCAGTTTACCCATTGTCACAAATGGAAGGAGTTCCTTTGTTAAGTCTGCATATATGTATTTTTAGCTGTTTCTCCATCAGCGGAACCTGTGTGTTGTCTACAAAGCATACCTGGTCTGTCAGGGTGTTGGATCTGGGGTCACAGGGCACCCTGTGGAGGGCTTCTGGCCCCCTATAGCCCCCAGGGCCTCCTTGAGCTCCTCTCTGCAAGCACTAGTTCAGTGTCTGCACAAATGAACTTCCTGGGCTCGGGGATTCATGGCCCCAGAATCATGAGTACAACCCTGAAACCATCACCATACACACTCTGCTTGGTGACTAGGGAGCAATGCACCCTGAAGAGGAGAGAAGACAGTGAGGAGGGTGAGAAAATCCTGCAGGGCAGGAGACAAAGCGCAGACTCCTGTGTGAGCTGAGCGGGACCCAGAGAGCTCAGGGAACTTCTGTGAGGGATAAACAATGTTGTTCAACACAAATGATGAAAGTCTTCTTAAAAACAACATTATTAGCTTTTCCTTGGTCGGCTTTCTTGTAAACTTCCTTTGATATTTATAAGATTTCCCTTCCCTAAACAATAAATGATAAACTGATAGTATCATTTACATGCAAATTAATCTGAAAACAGAATCTATGGGTTTTCATTTCTTGCCATTTAAAGTTGAATTTTTTTCTCAGTAAATTGAGAGTGATGGCTTAAGTCATTTCATTTGCTTTCTTGGAAACCACAAGCCACACAGAAAATGAAAAGGAAGGAAAGTAATAAAAAAAGAGTAAAAGGAAGTTGTTCTCCACCTCCAGCCACAGAGAGATGAGACTTGCCGTGTTTTAATTTAAATTAAAGATAAATATTAAACTATAATTAATGTATAAGCAGAGATAATTAAAATAAATGTGGTCACTGAAGACTTAAATATAAAATAAATTGAATTCATGCAAAATTCGGGCAACATTGAATAATATTGCATATTTAATCAGGACTCAGCTGAAATTGATTAAATATGCCCTTGAAATTAACTATTGATCATTGTTCACTTGTTGGATGTAACCCAATTTATTTTCCTATGGACTCAGACTGAACGTCACAACTTAAGCAATTCCTACCATGTGTGTTTACTCAGGCAGTCGGGTGCCCTGGAGGCCGTCTGTGGCGGCTGGACAGGAAAGCCTGGCAGAGGTGTTGAGGTAGGAGACGGCTGTGTGGAGCTGCCCTATCTTGGTGACCCAAGGAAATGAAGGCAAGCGTGAGTCTCTAGTCGCTCTTCATCTATTGAGAAGCCGATCTGCCAGCTGAACTGTTTGCAGTATTCCATTTCCAGACAGGGTCTAAGGCATTAGTCTAACCGGATTGCCACCTGTAGCCATTGGAATTATCGAGTGTTATCACCCATTGCCGTATCTGGGGCACATTTTCCCTCCACTTCAGTGTGAGCACAGCTTCCTTTTCAAGGCCTTTCTATGTGGAGACAAGACACAGCTGCCACTTCAGGCCTTCCTGTGACCCTGCTGACGCGGGTCTCATTCTCAGGGATGACCTGGCTGTCAACACCACGGAGAGATGAGGTGCAGGATCTGTGAGACGCCATGCCTCGAGATTTCTCACGTCTCTAAAGCAAGAACAGCCCAGCGGCTTTCGGTTGGGAGCGGGAAAGGCACCTGTGAATAAAACTGGCGTGTGTGCTCACTGACTGACTCAAAGTTCATGACTCCATTTTGTGACACTTTTCTAAGTAGGCTTTTCAGGAGCTTGTCAATAAAACTCAGATGCGCACAGACATTTCCCTGCACAGAATGACAACCTCCCCATTTCCTAGGTGTTTAGCTCTGTGGTGGGTGGGAAGAGCTGAGCTGCATCCCTTAGCTGGTCTCTGATGCATCGCCCAAGGTTTCCTGGGTCCACAAAGCAGGTTTGTCAGGCAGTGATCCACTGGCCTATCCACTAACAACATCCCAGCTCTGAGAAACGACGGTTCTGGTAGGCTCATCTGTGTCCTCGATTGAGTCCTTATTTCTCTAAAATGAGTCAAAAATCTGTCTCTGAAGTGTTTTTTTTCTGAAATAGTTATGATTTTCTGTGTGAAAAATAATTCCTTGAAAAAAATGAATAAAGCAGAGGAGATGCTAATAACTGTCTTCCAGAGTCAAATGTCTGTGGTTATTATGAGTATATGCATTTTAATTATCTATTTCTCTGTAAAAAAACTACCTTCAAACTTAGTGATTTAAAGCACCCATTGTATTTTCTGAATCTTGCAAATCAAGAACATAGAGAGCGATTTGCTAGCTTTGTTCCCCTCTGCTATAAGGGATGTCAGTGGATGCGACAGACAGCGTGCTTCAGCCTCCATCTCTCTGTCCATTGTCTATCTGTCTCTCCCTCTAGAGTCTCATCCTTAGTATCAACCTCCCTGGGGTGTGTGGGAATTTTTAAACCATGGCCAGGTTCTTGTAACGATGGTGGCACGAAATAGGATCCTTCTAAGAGAGAGGAGGAGAAAGATGCCAGACAGTGACCAGCCAGCCCACCCGGTCAAGGTGAGTCAGCAGGCCCACTGAGGTCCGTTCAAGGGCAGGGGACCTGGTGCAGGGACAGCTCTCTCTACCTCTGGATGGAGTACACCCAGGCCACATCACTGGACAGAAGATCTGGCGCAGGGCCCCCTTGTGCCAGGCCCAGGCTGTCCCTGCTGGGGCCAAGCGGCCTACGGCCACCAAGCGGCCCGCGGCCACCTGTTCTTCAGTCCTGAGAACCTGAGGGGATGGTTGCACCCAGCCTGATCTGTTTGCTGCAGCATGAAGGTTAAGACTTGGGAAACGGCAGCGAGTGGACACCAGAGCTGAGGCCCAGCAAGGGACAGCTAGGGAAAGGCCACCGGGAAGGAGGCAAGCGCCTGGCCTTGTCTTGGAAGCGTGGAGTCCTCCTGGGTCCCCAGTGCCACAGCTGCCTCTGCTGCTGGCTCAGGCATGAGCTTCTATAGACAGGACAGGAGGCCCTTCCCATCCACCCCCCGCCCGCCAACCGCCCAGGAGCAGGGCAGCCTCCAGGAGGACATGTCCGGCTCCAGGGACTGTGACGACTCTAACAACCTTCCTTTCCTTCATGTTTGTGTTGTGTTGTTAATACAAAGGTGATTACAGAGGGGTGACAGCTGCCCAAGTCAGGTGATGAGTGCGTGTCTTTCTGGACACGTCACCCCTCCCCTTGCTCTCCCCAGGTAACAGCTTTTTAATCTTCGGTTTAGTGCCTAAAACCCAGAGTCCTCGTTTCTCTGCACACCGTGGAGCTCAGCCCTGGCAGGAGGCAGGCCCTGGTGAATGGTTAGATTTGGTAAGCCCCCTCTGCAGGCGCGCACAAGGGAGGTTTGGCTGTGCATTGTGGTCAGGGCCTGGGTCAGTGGGCGGATCTCGACAGGAACCGCCGTCCCGGTGCTCCACACCCGCCCTAAGCAGTCGGTTCCTGGACTGCCCCAAAGGACGTGTGTCCACTGACCAACACACCCCCTGCAGCCGGCCAAGGCCAGCTTCCACTCCCTGAGCAGACCAGCCGCGGTCACCACAGGTGTGGCCCTGCATTCCTGTAGTCACAACTACTCAGGAGACGGAGGTAGGAAGATTGGTCTGTTTCCAGCCTGGGCAAAACTGCAAGCCCCTATCTGACACTGAACTGAAGCAAAATAGACTCTGCTTGTGGCTTATGTGCAGCTAACACGTGCTAGGTTCCAAGTTCACACCTCAGGGCTGAAAGAACAAAAGAAAGCCGTGTGTTCCTTGTGCTCCAAAGATGTGGTTGGCTGCCAGCACTGGGGGTACAGAGCAGCGTGTGTGGGGTCCCCTGGAGAGGGGCGCGTGTGGGAGTCCATGCCCGTGCCTGAGAGGTGGCCACGCCCAGGCCTGGCCCAGCTCTGGCCTCCACACACAAATGAAAGTGAAAACACCGCCTCCCGAGGGGCGTGTTTCTTGGATGAGTGCAAGTCTTCTGTGTGTAAAAGGTGTATTTCAGTCTTCTGGTGAGGTGTGACTCCTGAATTCCCAGTCTCCATGATCCCTGCTCGGCTGCACAGCCTGAACACAGGCCCCAGGCCGCCTGGCTGAGGCACCACCGAGAGGCGGTGCGAGCAGAGTGTGGGCAGCTGGAGGAGGAGGGCAGTGGGCAGCTGGAGGAGGAGGGCAGTGGGCAGCTGGAGGAGGAGGGCAGTGGGCAGGGGCTGGAGGAGGAGGGCAGTGGGCAGGGGCTGGAGGAGAAGGACAGTGGGCAGCTGGAGGAGGAGGACAGTGGGCAGGGGCTGGAGGAGGAGGGCAGTGGGCAGGGCTCTGGAGGAGGGGGTCAGCCGTGGCATGGGCAGGGCTCTGGAGGAGGGGTCAGCCATGGCGTGGGCAGGGCTCTGGAGGAGGGGGTCAGTCAGGGCAGTGGGAAGGGCTCTGGAGGAGGGGGTCAGTCAGGGCAGTGGGAAGGGCTCTGGAGGAGGGGGTCAGCCGTGGCGTGGGCAGCACTGCCCGCTTCCGGAGAAGGCTGTGGGCAAGTCTGTGCATGGTGACTCACAGTCCGGTGTGGCTGGCTGTCCCTGGTGCCCAGGCCTGGGGCAGTGGCACCCAGCCCCCCCAAACACCAACTTTCCCAAGCCCCTCCTACTGTTGGTGGCCCCTGACAGGGGACAGAGCCCACAAATGAAGACCTAGGAAGCCAACGCTGAGCGCCGCCCTCTCAAGCTCGGAGCTGTAAGCGTAGACTCGGGGCGGAGGGGCAGGCCTGGGTGAGACCCAGCCGTTCTGTGAGGGACCCCAGCAGTGGACGGGTGAAACAAGACCTTCTCCATGGCTGCCTATCCACCGGCCCTCATCGACACACCAGAGCACATGGTCCGAGAGCGGGAAAGCGGGACCCTGAAGATAGCACGGCCATCTCCCAGCGCCTGTCCACAGGACTGGAGGCCTCACGGGCTTGAGCCGGCGCTGGGCACTGGGGCTGAGGCAGGGGCAGCCTCCGGAAGGCCCTGGGTAACTGCGTCACCTCACCGCCAGGACTGTTTCTAACCGACCTCCACCTGCTTCTGAATTCTTAACGACAGCTTGGCAACAAGCTGGGCCTTGCCCTTCCCAACTGCTTTGATCTGGAAAGGAAAGAACTGGCACCTCCCTCCTGTGTCTTCAGCAGTGCAACCCAGGCTGGGACTCCTCACAGGCGTGTCTCCCTGAGCCTCAGTGTTCCTCTTGTAAAAAGGCAGTAAGAACGAGCTAGACCCTAGCCAGGCACCAGGGGTCACACCTGTAATCCTGGCTATGCAGGAGGCTGAGATCTGAAGATTGTGGTTCAAAGCCAGCCTGGGTAGGAAAGTCTGTGAGATTTTTATCACCAATAAATCACCAAAAAGCCAGAAGAAGAACCGTGGCTCACGTGATAGAATGTCTGCCATGAGAACTAAAGCTAAGGAGCGGTGCCAGGCCCTGAGTTCAAGGCCCGGTACTGTTAGCCAGGGAAAAAATGACCTGGAGCTTGGTGAGCTCTTATGAGAATTGGATAAATGAAGACTGATAGGAGCACACAGCCAGGGCTGCCACGTGGCAGTCCAGTGGGCGAGTCCGGACCATCTGTGATCATACCCCTCACCAATGAGTGGTCCCAGGGGTGAGGAACACTGTTTAATCCCAGAGCTCATAGCTCATCTGGCTTCCCCCAGAACCACATGGAGCCAACCTGCCTCACAAGGCAGCATCCTCCAACACAGGGCGTGGACACAAAGCTCCGGCCTTCCTCAGGAGCAGGACAACACCCACCACCTGTCCTTTCCTGAGGACAATTCTTCCCACTCCTCAGCCAACAAGGCACGGCCGGAAAGGAAGTGTGGCCTTTGTTCTCACACCTCCACTGGTGTAGTCAGATGAGCACTACCCGGCCTCCCCACGGCTTCGGAAGATAGAGCCATTGAGCATTACCCGGCCTCTCCACAGCTTCAGATGATAGAGCCATTGAGCATTACCCGGCCTCTCCACAGCTTCAG
>NW_012267274.1:1446094-1518043 GCF_000151885.1 Dipodomys ordii
GAGGATGGACGGCTCAGACCTCCACAGTGAGGATGGATGGCTCAGATCTCCACAGTGAGGATGGACGGCTCAGACCTCCACAGTGAGGATGGACGGCTCAGACCTCCACAGTGGGAATGGACGGCTCAGACCTCCACGCGGGGATGGACGGTTCAGACCTCCATGGTGAGGATGGACGGCTCAGACCTCCATGGTGAGGATGGACAGCTCAGACCTCCACAGTGAGGATGGTCAGCTCAGACCTCCATGGTGAGGATGGACGGCTCAGACCTCCACGGTGAGGATGGACGGCTCAGACCTCCACAGTGAGGATGGACGGCTCAGACCTCCACAGCGGGGATGGACAGCTCAGACCTCCACAGTGAGGATGGACGGCTCAGACCTCCACAGAGAGGATGGACGGCTCAGACCTCCACAGAGAGGATGGACGGCTCAGACCTCCACAGAGAGGATGGACGGCTCAGACCTCCACAGTGAGGATGGACGGCTCAGACCTCCATGGTGAGGATGGACAGCTCAGACCTCCAAGGTGGTAATGGACAGCTCAGACCTCCATGTGGGGATGGACGGCTCAGACCTCCACAGTGAGGATGGACGGCTCAGACCTCCACAGTGGGAATGGACGGCTCAGACCTCCACAGAGAGGATGGACGGCTCAGACCTCCACAGTGAGGATGGACGGCTCAGACCTCCACACGGGGATGGACGGCTCAGACCTCCACAGTGGAATGGACGGCTCAGACCTCCACAGTGGGAATGGACGGCTCGGGGTAAGTGCAGCAAGGGAGAACAGCTGCAAGTCTTCATCTGGTTGTTGGTCTGAGCCTTAACCACAGGAAACGTGGAGGCATGCACCTCTGCGAAAGAGCCTGAGCCCTGGGAGCCCGCGGCCCACCCGCGGGGCAGCGTCAGAAAGGGCTAGCGTGGCACCTCATGCCCTGCCTCTTCCCACGTTAGTACAGACACACCGTGGCACTGTGGCCTTCCCAGAGGCTGTCCTGAGCCTTCCACGGGTGGCCACGAACCAGCGATAGAGAGCTGGGCACAGATGGGGTGGGCTGGCGTGGGGACTTGCAGTAGGGTGATTAGACTAGAGTGTGGGTTTCCTTCTCGTGCACTCCCTGGCTTTGTGAGATATGGCAGATTTTTTAAGGCACACAATACAATGCACACTGCGGGATGCTCACAATGGAGGCAGTGAATCCGCCCACCACCACATGGAATTACCTTCTTCTTGGGGTAGAGACACTCAAGAGCGTCTCTGCTTGCAAAGCAAAAGCTGTGAAGCAGTGTTGGTAGCAGACTTCACCCTGCTGCATGCCAGGTCTCCTGAGTTGATTCTTCTTATAACCGAAGGCCGGAACCTTGGCCCACCACCTGCCCCCTTCCCAAGTTCCTCCCCTCTTCCCCAGTGAACCCTCTGTGCTCTCTGCCCCATGAGTTTGACTACTAGACTCTGCACGAGTGAGAAGAAAGATCACGCAATGTTTGTCTCTCTGTCTGGCTTATTTCACGTAACATAATGTCTTCCAGTTTACCCATTGTCACAAATGGAAGGAGTTCCTTTGTTAAGTCTGCATATATGTATTTTTAGCTGTTTCTCCATCAGCGGAACCTGTGTGTTGTCTACAAAGCATACCTGGTCTGTCAGGGTGTTGGATCTGGGGTCACAGGGCACCCTGTGGAGGGCTTCTGGCCCCCTATAGCCCCCAGGGCCTCCTTGAGCTCCTCTCTGCAAGCACTAGTTCAGTGTCTGCACAAATGAACTTCCTGGGCTCGGGGATTCATGGCCCCAGAATCATGAGTACAACCCTGAAACCATCACCATACACACTCTGCTTGGTGACTAGGGAGCAATGCACCCTGAAGAGGAGAGAAGACAGTGAGGAGGGTGAGAAAATCCTGCAGGGCAGGAGACAAAGCGCAGACTCCTGTGTGAGCTGAGCGGGACCCAGAGAGCTCAGGGAACTTCTGTGAGGGATAAACAATGTTGTTCAACACAAATGATGAAAGTCTTCTTAAAAACAACATTATTAGCTTTTCCTTGGTCGGCTTTCTTGTAAACTTCCTTTGATATTTATAAGATTTCCCTTCCCTAAACAATAAATGATAAACTGATAGTATCATTTACATGCAAATTAATCTGAAAACAGAATCTATGGGTTTTCATTTCTTGCCATTTAAAGTTGAATTTTTTTCTCAGTAAATTGAGAGTGATGGCTTAAGTCATTTCATTTGCTTTCTTGGAAACCACAAGCCACACAGAAAATGAAAAGGAAGGAAAGTAATAAAAAAAGAGTAAAAGGAAGTTGTTCTCCACCTCCAGCCACAGAGAGATGAGACTTGCCGTGTTTTAATTTAAATTAAAGATAAATATTAAACTATAATTAATGTATAAGCAGAGATAATTAAAATAAATGTGGTCACTGAAGACTTAAATATAAAATAAATTGAATTCATGCAAAATTCGGGCAACATTGAATAATATTGCATATTTAATCAGGACTCAGCTGAAATTGATTAAATATGCCCTTGAAATTAACTATTGATCATTGTTCACTTGTTGGATGTAACCCAATTTATTTTCCTATGGACTCAGACTGAACGTCACAACTTAAGCAATTCCTACCATGTGTGTTTACTCAGGCAGTCGGGTGCCCTGGAGGCCGTCTGTGGCGGCTGGACAGGAAAGCCTGGCAGAGGTGTTGAGGTAGGAGACGGCTGTGTGGAGCTGCCCTATCTTGGTGACCCAAGGAAATGAAGGCAAGCGTGAGTCTCTAGTCGCTCTTCATCTATTGAGAAGCCGATCTGCCAGCTGAACTGTTTGCAGTATTCCATTTCCAGACAGGGTCTAAGGCATTAGTCTAACCGGATTGCCACCTGTAGCCATTGGAATTATCGAGTGTTATCACCCATTGCCGTATCTGGGGCACATTTTCCCTCCACTTCAGTGTGAGCACAGCTTCCTTTTCAAGGCCTTTCTATGTGGAGACAAGACACAGCTGCCACTTCAGGCCTTCCTGTGACCCTGCTGACGCGGGTCTCATTCTCAGGGATGACCTGGCTGTCAACACCACGGAGAGATGAGGTGCAGGATCTGTGAGACGCCATGCCTCGAGATTTCTCACGTCTCTAAAGCAAGAACAGCCCAGCGGCTTTCGGTTGGGAGCGGGAAAGGCACCTGTGAATAAAACTGGCGTGTGTGCTCACTGACTGACTCAAAGTTCATGACTCCATTTTGTGACACTTTTCTAAGTAGGCTTTTCAGGAGCTTGTCAATAAAACTCAGATGCGCACAGACATTTCCCTGCACAGAATGACAACCTCCCCATTTCCTAGGTGTTTAGCTCTGTGGTGGGTGGGAAGAGCTGAGCTGCATCCCTTAGCTGGTCTCTGATGCATCGCCCAAGGTTTCCTGGGTCCACAAAGCAGGTTTGTCAGGCAGTGATCCACTGGCCTATCCACTAACAACATCCCAGCTCTGAGAAACGACGGTTCTGGTAGGCTCATCTGTGTCCTCGATTGAGTCCTTATTTCTCTAAAATGAGTCAAAAATCTGTCTCTGAAGTGTTTTTTTTCTGAAATAGTTATGATTTTCTGTGTGAAAAATAATTCCTTGAAAAAAATGAATAAAGCAGAGGAGATGCTAATAACTGTCTTCCAGAGTCAAATGTCTGTGGTTATTATGAGTATATGCATTTTAATTATCTATTTCTCTGTAAAAAAACTACCTTCAAACTTAGTGATTTAAAGCACCCATTGTATTTTCTGAATCTTGCAAATCAAGAACATAGAGAGCGATTTGCTAGCTTTGTTCCCCTCTGCTATAAGGGATGTCAGTGGATGCGACAGACAGCGTGCTTCAGCCTCCATCTCTCTGTCCATTGTCTATCTGTCTCTCCCTCTAGAGTCTCATCCTTAGTATCAACCTCCCTGGGGTGTGTGGGAATTTTTAAACCATGGCCAGGTTCTTGTAACGATGGTGGCACGAAATAGGATCCTTCTAAGAGAGAGGAGGAGAAAGATGCCAGACAGTGACCAGCCAGCCCACCCGGTCAAGGTGAGTCAGCAGGCCCACTGAGGTCCGTTCAAGGGCAGGGGACCTGGTGCAGGGACAGCTCTCTCTACCTCTGGATGGAGTACACCCAGGCCACATCACTGGACAGAAGATCTGGCGCAGGGCCCCCTTGTGCCAGGCCCAGGCTGTCCCTGCTGGGGCCAAGCGGCCTACGGCCACCAAGCGGCCCGCGGCCACCTGTTCTTCAGTCCTGAGAACCTGAGGGGATGGTTGCACCCAGCCTGATCTGTTTGCTGCAGCATGAAGGTTAAGACTTGGGAAACGGCAGCGAGTGGACACCAGAGCTGAGGCCCAGCAAGGGACAGCTAGGGAAAGGCCACCGGGAAGGAGGCAAGCGCCTGGCCTTGTCTTGGAAGCGTGGAGTCCTCCTGGGTCCCCAGTGCCACAGCTGCCTCTGCTGCTGGCTCAGGCATGAGCTTCTATAGACAGGACAGGAGGCCCTTCCCATCCACCCCCCGCCCGCCAACCGCCCAGGAGCAGGGCAGCCTCCAGGAGGACATGTCCGGCTCCAGGGACTGTGACGACTCTAACAACCTTCCTTTCCTTCATGTTTGTGTTGTGTTGTTAATACAAAGGTGATTACAGAGGGGTGACAGCTGCCCAAGTCAGGTGATGAGTGCGTGTCTTTCTGGACACGTCACCCCTCCCCTTGCTCTCCCCAGGTAACAGCTTTTTAATCTTCGGTTTAGTGCCTAAAACCCAGAGTCCTCGTTTCTCTGCACACCGTGGAGCTCAGCCCTGGCAGGAGGCAGGCCCTGGTGAATGGTTAGATTTGGTAAGCCCCCTCTGCAGGCGCGCACAAGGGAGGTTTGGCTGTGCATTGTGGTCAGGGCCTGGGTCAGTGGGCGGATCTCGACAGGAACCGCCGTCCCGGTGCTCCACACCCGCCCTAAGCAGTCGGTTCCTGGACTGCCCCAAAGGACGTGTGTCCACTGACCAACACACCCCCTGCAGCCGGCCAAGGCCAGCTTCCACTCCCTGAGCAGACCAGCCGCGGTCACCACAGGTGTGGCCCTGCATTCCTGTAGTCACAACTACTCAGGAGACGGAGGTAGGAAGATTGGTCTGTTTCCAGCCTGGGCAAAACTGCAAGCCCCTATCTGACACTGAACTGAAGCAAAATAGACTCTGCTTGTGGCTTATGTGCAGCTAACACGTGCTAGGTTCCAAGTTCACACCTCAGGGCTGAAAGAACAAAAGAAAGCCGTGTGTTCCTTGTGCTCCAAAGATGTGGTTGGCTGCCAGCACTGGGGGTACAGAGCAGCGTGTGTGGGGTCCCCTGGAGAGGGGCGCGTGTGGGAGTCCATGCCCGTGCCTGAGAGGTGGCCACGCCCAGGCCTGGCCCAGCTCTGGCCTCCACACACAAATGAAAGTGAAAACACCGCCTCCCGAGGGGCGTGTTTCTTGGATGAGTGCAAGTCTTCTGTGTGTAAAAGGTGTATTTCAGTCTTCTGGTGAGGTGTGACTCCTGAATTCCCAGTCTCCATGATCCCTGCTCGGCTGCACAGCCTGAACACAGGCCCCAGGCCGCCTGGCTGAGGCACCACCGAGAGGCGGTGCGAGCAGAGTGTGGGCAGCTGGAGGAGGAGGGCAGTGGGCAGCTGGAGGAGGAGGGCAGTGGGCAGCTGGAGGAGGAGGGCAGTGGGCAGGGGCTGGAGGAGGAGGGCAGTGGGCAGGGGCTGGAGGAGAAGGACAGTGGGCAGCTGGAGGAGGAGGACAGTGGGCAGGGGCTGGAGGAGGAGGGCAGTGGGCAGGGCTCTGGAGGAGGGGGTCAGCCGTGGCATGGGCAGGGCTCTGGAGGAGGGGTCAGCCATGGCGTGGGCAGGGCTCTGGAGGAGGGGGTCAGTCAGGGCAGTGGGAAGGGCTCTGGAGGAGGGGGTCAGTCAGGGCAGTGGGAAGGGCTCTGGAGGAGGGGGTCAGCCGTGGCGTGGGCAGCACTGCCCGCTTCCGGAGAAGGCTGTGGGCAAGTCTGTGCATGGTGACTCACAGTCCGGTGTGGCTGGCTGTCCCTGGTGCCCAGGCCTGGGGCAGTGGCACCCAGCCCCCCCAAACACCAACTTTCCCAAGCCCCTCCTACTGTTGGTGGCCCCTGACAGGGGACAGAGCCCACAAATGAAGACCTAGGAAGCCAACGCTGAGCGCCGCCCTCTCAAGCTCGGAGCTGTAAGCGTAGACTCGGGGCGGAGGGGCAGGCCTGGGTGAGACCCAGCCGTTCTGTGAGGGACCCCAGCAGTGGACGGGTGAAACAAGACCTTCTCCATGGCTGCCTATCCACCGGCCCTCATCGACACACCAGAGCACATGGTCCGAGAGCGGGAAAGCGGGACCCTGAAGATAGCACGGCCATCTCCCAGCGCCTGTCCACAGGACTGGAGGCCTCACGGGCTTGAGCCGGCGCTGGGCACTGGGGCTGAGGCAGGGGCAGCCTCCGGAAGGCCCTGGGTAACTGCGTCACCTCACCGCCAGGACTGTTTCTAACCGACCTCCACCTGCTTCTGAATTCTTAACGACAGCTTGGCAACAAGCTGGGCCTTGCCCTTCCCAACTGCTTTGATCTGGAAAGGAAAGAACTGGCACCTCCCTCCTGTGTCTTCAGCAGTGCAACCCAGGCTGGGACTCCTCACAGGCGTGTCTCCCTGAGCCTCAGTGTTCCTCTTGTAAAAAGGCAGTAAGAACGAGCTAGACCCTAGCCAGGCACCAGGGGTCACACCTGTAATCCTGGCTATGCAGGAGGCTGAGATCTGAAGATTGTGGTTCAAAGCCAGCCTGGGTAGGAAAGTCTGTGAGATTTTTATCACCAATAAATCACCAAAAAGCCAGAAGAAGAACCGTGGCTCACGTGATAGAATGTCTGCCATGAGAACTAAAGCTAAGGAGCGGTGCCAGGCCCTGAGTTCAAGGCCCGGTACTGTTAGCCAGGGAAAAAATGACCTGGAGCTTGGTGAGCTCTTATGAGAATTGGATAAATGAAGACTGATAGGAGCACACAGCCAGGGCTGCCACGTGGCAGTCCAGTGGGCGAGTCCGGACCATCTGTGATCATACCCCTCACCAATGAGTGGTCCCAGGGGTGAGGAACACTGTTTAATCCCAGAGCTCATAGCTCATCTGGCTTCCCCCAGAACCACATGGAGCCAACCTGCCTCACAAGGCAGCATCCTCCAACACAGGGCGTGGACACAAAGCTCCGGCCTTCCTCAGGAGCAGGACAACACCCACCACCTGTCCTTTCCTGAGGACAATTCTTCCCACTCCTCAGCCAACAAGGCACGGCCGGAAAGGAAGTGTGGCCTTTGTTCTCACACCTCCACTGGTGTAGTCAGATGAGCACTACCCGGCCTCCCCACGGCTTCGGAAGATAGAGCCATTGAGCATTACCCGGCCTCTCCACAGCTTCAGATGATAGAGCCATTGAGCATTACCCGGCCTCTCCACAGCTTCAGGTGATAGAGCCATTGAGCATTACCCGGCCTCTCCACAGCTTCAGGTGATAGAGCCATTGAGCATTACCCGGCCTCTCCACAGCTTCAGATGATAGAGCCATTGAGCATTACCCGGCCTCTCCACAGCTTCAGGTGATAGAGCCATTGAGCATTACCCGGCCTCTCCACAGCTTCAGGTGATAGAGCCATTGAGCATTACCCGGCCTCCCCACAGCTTCAGTTGATAGAGCCATTGAGCATTACCCGGCCTCTCCACAGCTTCAGGTGATAGAGCCATTGAGCATTACCCGGCCTCCCCACAGCTTCAGGTGATAGAGCCATTGAGCATTACCCGGCCTCCCCACAGCTTCAGGTGATAGAGCCATTGAGAATTACCCAACCTCCCCACAGCTTCAGATGATAGAGCCATTGAGCATTACCCAACCTCCCCACAGCTTCAGGTGATAGAGCCATTGAGCATTACCCAACCTCCCCACAGCTTCAGGTGATAGAGCCACCGAGCATTATCCAGCCTCTCCACAGCTTCAGATGATAGAGCCATTGAGCATTACCCAACCTCCCCATGGCTTCAGGTGATAGAGCCACCAAGCATTACCTCCCCGTAGCTTTAGAATCCCCGACACTTACAACAATCACCACTGGAAGTCCAGTTGCCATCGACAGCTTGCAATCCATTGACAGCCTAGCTTGTGGCTTTCCTCCCTCTCCTTTTCTATTGCTGTATTTTACGTTTCCAAACCCAGGACTACTTGAAAGACACTCCAAGGAAGAGTATTGAAAGCGTGTTGGGGCACAGGTGCCTGTCTCGGGACCTATACCCACTTGAAGGTCACCCAAGGACTCAGTTAACAGCCAAGAGACAAAGTAGAATTGCTTCCACGCCCACCACATCTGCAAGAGTCTGAGCCTTGATGGCTGATGGTGCCCTTGGAAGGAAATGCCCTGAGATCAATGAGCTATGGGATCTCACATGAGAAAAGGAACTTTCTTTGCTTACATGCCGTTGGTTATGTGTATGGCTGCAGACAGAAGAGGCTTCCAGAGAGAAACTCACCTGTAAGAGACACCAAGACAGTCAAACCCCATGACTGGCCTCAGCACCAAGTTGTGCTTCTGGAAGAAGAAATATTCTTCCCTTTCCTGAAACAAAATTTTTCACTGTGGTATTTTCTATGATTTCTAACTCTGTCTTGAGAGCAAATACAGGATATACTTAGGGTTATTTATTATAAATGAAGTAAGCGAAATGCTCTGGAGAAGAAAGAAATATGACCACCAGGAAGAACCAGAAAATTGAGCTTTCAACAAATGCCCCATGCCCGGTGTTTCATCCGCTTCTCCTTCTATTTTCTCTTCCTCGATGACTACTTGAACTGACAAGACGGTAATTAGATTCTGCTTTTTCAAGAGTGAAAGAGTTATTAATTTCAGTATTTAAGATTCTGCTGCTTCTCTGCCTTTTTCTGAGGTCTCTGTGTTCATCTGCGGTGGGCAGTGACCCCATGGGCTTTTCCTGATGGGCTCCCTCCCCTCACCCCTCACCCAGGAGCAAGGGTGAAAGCAAGGTCTGGCAGGTTCCACTGGGGACCTCAGCCCCCCATGGGACAGGCTCCCTGGCTGTGTGATCACTCTTGGCTAAGATGCCCATCTCTAGCCCACCACCATCTGAGCTAAAGAGAAAGCAGGATGGGGAAGCTCAGGTCCTGGGAACGAGAAGCTGGAGGAAGTGAGGTTGAATGCAGAAGAGCCTGGACTTTAGAGATGGCTGGTGCGTGCGTGCATGCGTGCATGCGTGTGTGTGTGTGTGTGTGAGAGAGAGAGAGAGAGAGAGAGAGAAAGAGACAGAGACAGAGACAGTAACTGGTGTCATCTTTGTGTATGTCTCTGTCTATGGGTCTGGTGTGTGCATGCCTGTGGGATGTGTACATTTCTGTGTCTGGCTGCCTGTGATGATGTGGTAATTGATGCGTATATGTGTATGCATGTCTGTGTGTGTGTGTACACATGTGCCTGTGTGTACTCAACAGACATGTCTGTCTGCTGCCTCCTACCCAAGATCCTGCTGGTTGGTGTTGGGTGAGCTCTGACCACTCTAAGGCCCTGTCCTGGCCATGTGGAAACCTCTGGGCTGCCCTGGGCTGCTGTGACAAAATATCACAAATCGGGCAGCCTCGAGTAGCCTGGACGCATCAGCAGATATCTCTGCAGTCATGTAAGTGAGGCCAGGATGGCTGGGGGCTGTGTTCTCTGGAGGGGTGAAGGGAGAGCCCGCAGTCATGGCCACTACCCCAGCCTCACTTTCCCTCTGCGGGGCCTCTCGCTGCTCACAAGGACACTGTCACTGGGTTTCAGGCCTGCCCTAAGCCAGGCTCAGCTTCACCTGGTAACATCTGCACGTAGCTATGTGTAAGTAAGGCCACGTACGCACAGCACAGAGTCTAAAGCGTGGATCCGTCTCTCTGGGGACACACGCCAGACAGTCACCCACTGTGGGAGAATTTGAGTCCATGCCCTGCTGCGGGGCCTCCCCTGGTCGGCTGGGGCTCGATGGTGCGCTGTGTCCCAGAACCTGAGCAGTCTGAAAGCCTCCATGTCACCTCTCCTCTTGGAATGCCACACAGGGCAGTGTGGTGGTGACCCAAGCCACACAGCACGGCACGAGACGTCCTAAGAGAGGAGCAAGAGCATGGCTCAAGCATGGGGCCTTACACCAGGAAGACCCCTGAGGGACCTCTCACGCTTGGGCCCCCGCACCCTGCACCCCAGGTGGTGCTGGAGGTGGGGTGTGGGCAGGGGTGCTTCCAGGAGACTCTGAGCACACACATGTGCAAGAAGCATACCCTCCCAACTGAGCTCGGGCTGGAGTGTGCAGGCACACACTCCCTGCTCAGGGCAGCAGCAGCTGCAGTTGGGAGAAGGAGGAAAGTTAAAGGAGAAGATTGGTGACACTTGTAGCTCTCTGCTCATCCACAGAGAGCAGAATGGACTGAGGACCTGAGCACAGGGGGCTGCATTCACAAGCGAACTCAGTGACCTCACCTCCACCACACTTCCACCTCGAGCTCCAGCTGTGGTCAGGAAGGGAGGAAGGGGGGTGGCGCGTCAGGGTACAGAGCTGAACCTGCACCCAGAGCAGGACAGACCCGGAAAGCCAGCGCTGGGTGCAGGAGCTAGGATGCAAGCCGGAGATGGACCTGATTTTGTTATTTCTCATTCTGCAAACTGGGATTCAAGATGGGCAGGAAGCAGAACCACCCCCCCCCATTTTCCATCCGGCTTTGTGCTTTGTAAATAACGCCAGACTTGGGCTCTGCCTGTCCCTTCCTTTGGCTTCCTAATGATGAACAAGAAATCATGTTTCTTTCCAGGCTGACAAAGGAGGCTTTGAAATGCAGTAGGAAAAAATCTTACAATACTTCAAATTGGATTTTGAGAGAATGACAGTGATTTCTGTGCATTTCTTAGGGATGGAAGCAAATCCAGGGCCAATACCTTGGAGAGAGGGAAGAGCAAGGACCCTTCCCAGGGGTCCCAGCCTCGGGGCCTTGGTGCCTGCTTCCTGGGTGGGAGTCACTCTCAGAGGCCCGTCAAGGGCTATGTGGCCTCTCTCCCACCCCTCCATCCTGACAATGGGCCTTGGGACAGGAGCAGGTAGCTCAGGCCCCCTCTCATCTCAGTGTGCCCAGGTCCATTTCCTGAGGGCTCTACACACCAGGGCCTGTGTGGGATGGACCTCAGGGGAAACAGAGCACCGGGGACTGGCTATGCCCCAGACCCATTCCCAACCCTGACCTCAAGGGAGAGTCAGGGCAGAATCCCGGCCAGGCCAGAAAAGGGGAGACAGCAAGAGCTGGGGCTCTCTGGAGAGCCACGCAGAGACCAGCTCGGGTTCCCGTGGGAAGGCAGGAAGGGAGGGGCCCTCCATCCCTCCGATCCTCCCTCCACCTCCAGGGCCTCCCTTGGCCTCCTGCTCCCCCTCAGCCCCCTGTGCTCCACCACATTCTTGTCCCATGGCCTCCCGGGAGGATACTCGACTTTCTCTGTGCTCACTGATGTGTGCCCAATGTTCTTTCCTAACTTGTGCATTTAGACACATCTGTAATTCAACATATAATTCTAAGCATCTCTGCAGGGCCTCCTTGTCCTTCAGCCTTACAGAGCTCTCTTTCACTGTCAGTGACTGCACCCGCAGTGCACACTGTGCCACCATCACAGTGCACACTTGGCCTGCACACACCGTCACCTTCAGAGACAATGCACACTCGGCCTGCACACACGGTCACCTTCACAGACAATGCACACTCGGCCTGCACACACCATCACCTTCACAGACAATGCACACTCGGCCTGCACACACCATCACCTTCACAGACAATGCACACACCATCACCATCACAGTGCACACTCAGCCTGCACACACCATCACCTTCACAGACAATGCACACACGGTCACCTTCACAGACAATGCACACTCGGCCTGCACACACCATCACCTTCACAGACAATGCACACTCGGCCTGCACACACCATCACCTTCACAGACAATGCACACACCATCACCATCACAGTACACACTCGGCCTGCACACACCATCACCATCACAGTGCACACTCGGCCTGCATACACCATCACCTTCACAGACAATGCACACTCGGCCTGCACACACCATCACCTTCACAGACAATGCACACACCATCACCATCACAGTACACACTCGGCCTGCACACACCATCACCATCACAGTGCACACTCGGCCTGCATACACCATCACCTTCACAGGCAATGCACACTCAGCCTGCACACAGCATCACCTTCACAGACAATGCACACACCGTCACCATCACAATACACACTCGGCCTGCACACACCATCACTTTCACAGACAATGCACACTCAGCCTGCACACACCACCTTCACAGACAATGCGCACTCGGCCTGCACACACCGTCACCTTCACAGACAATGCACACACCATCACCATCACAGTGCACACTCGGCCTGCACACACCATCACCTTCACAGTGCACACTCGGCCTGCACACACCATTACCTTCACAGACAATACACACTTGGCCTGCACACACCATCACCATCACAGACAATGCATACACCGTCACCATCACAGTGCACACTTGGCCTGCACACACTGTCACCATCACAGTGCACACTCAGCCTGCACACACCATCTCCATCACAGACAATGCACACACTGTCACCATCACAGTGCACACTCGGCCTGCACACACCGTCACCATAACAGTGCACACTCGGCCTGCACACACCATCACCTTCACAGACAATGCACACTCACCCTGTACACAACATCACCATCACAGACATGCACACACCATCACCATCACAGTGCACACTCGGCCTGAATACACCATCACCATCACAGTGTACACTCGGCCTGCACACACCTTGACCATCATAGTGTACACTCAGCCTGTACACACCATCACTATCACAATGCACACACCATCACAATCACAGTACACACTCGGCCTGCACACACCATCACAGTGCACATGCCGCCTGCACACACCTCGACCATCACAGACAGTGCACACTCAGCCTGCACTCATGGTCACCATTGTGGTGGGCAGTGCACACCCGATGTGCACACATGGTCACCATTGTGGGCAGTGCACACCTGGTGTACACACACCATCACCATCACGGACAGTGCACACCCGGTGAGCACACACTGTGACCATCACAGGCAGTGCACACTCAGCCTGCACACACAGCCACTATCACAGACAGTGCACACTCAGCCTGCACACACAGTCACCATCACAGACAGTGCACACTCAGCCTGTACACACCATCACAATCACTGATAGTGCACACCCTGTGTGCACACACTGTGACCATCACAGGCAGTGCACACTCAGCCTGTATACACCATCACCATCACTGACAGTGCACACCCAGTGTGCACACACTGTGACCATCGCAGGCAGTGCACGCTCAGCCTGTATACACCATCACCATCACTGACAGTGCACACCCAGTGTGCACACACTGTGACCATCTCAGGCAGTGCACGCTCAGCCTGCACACACTCTCTGCCACCTGCCCAGGGGCCAAGGTTTTCATTTATGAGAAGGCAGGTTTTGGAACTTCTCATTCCTAAGTAATGCTAAACCCTGCATCCCCTGTGGAGCACAAACACACCAGGCTATTTATGTCTTTAATTCCTGCTGGGAAAACCTACTTGGAAGGCTGAAACCCAGAGCCTCTGGCCAAAGAGTGTTTTTGTTTTTTTCCTTTTATTTGTGAGGAGCCTTGAGCGGCATTCCATAGCAGACTGGTGGTGGAGGGTCCTGTCCCCCCCCCCCGCTGCTCCCTTTCTTGGTATCCTTCTGTCTCTAGACAGAGCAAAAGAGAGAAATGTGACAGGCAAGTCTTTTTCTATTGATAACTGGAATTTGACGTTAATAGCCTGAGCACTCTGCAATCATCTTCCGATTGCACGGTGCTATGATAGGAATCGGGACCCAGCTCGGGCCCCGCTGTGCTCGCTGGGGAGCTGGAGATCATCACCGAAGTTGATCATGGAACTTACTGCTTGGGAAACCCTGTCAGCTCACCAGCCAGGCTATGGGTCCACAAGTCCTGGTCTGTGCACAAAGGGAGCCTGCACCCCGGGAGGTGCCACTGAAGCAGCATGGGCATGAGGAAGGCCAGTAACAAGTCGCCCACCACAGGAGGACCGCAGCCCTTCTCCCCAAGATGGACGTCCAGGGCACAGGACAAACTGCCTGCAGCCAGGGCCGTACCTGCTGGTGATGAGTGACCGGGGGAGTGAGCACCACCCCATGGCCCCTGTGGGCAGCCCGGCTCTGGCCTCTGCCCCGTTCCTGTCTTTCACTCTCACAGCTTGAGCTAGCGACACATCCGGTGCCCAGCCCGTCCACCTCCTCCTGGCAGGACGAGGCTCAGCCTAGCTGAAGCTGCCTGTGGGCAGTACCTACTCGGGTCAGCCTGCAGACAGCACGGTGGCCGGGGGGTGGCCGCCACACAGCCTCCCATCCTCCCCGGGTGGGTTCCGGAACACAGCATGTCTGCTGTGCCCAACCTGTGGTACAGAGATGGGGCAGTGCTGTGTCCAGGTTAAGTTCACCCAGGAAAAAAGGCCCCTTCCCCATCGTTCCCCCAGGTGCACATGTGGCCCGGCCAGAGAAGCCCCTGCCCAGCACTCATCGCCCAGACAACCTGGGGGCAGTGGGAGGTTCCCCAGGCTCTGAGGTCTTCCCTGCGGCCACACCTTCTCCACCCCCCCAATCTATCAGTCTCCATCATTAGTCCCGCCTGTTTTGACCCCCCTGCAGCCTTGCCCCTTTCCCTTCCCCGCACCCCCCCACACACACACCCTGCACATTGTGCAGGCTGGCATGTGCTCTCCCCTCAATAAACTCTGTTCTTCCCGGGGTGAACCTTACACACACATGGCCTCTGACCGCTAGCAGCGGTGGATCCTGGTAAGTCCTGAGCAGCCTGTGGGCCTTCAGAGTGTTCCTGTCCGGGCACAGCTGTCAGACGCGTCTCGCTCACCAAGTGGCACGGGGCACGGCTCCCACCTGCCTCAGCTGGGCCATTGCTGAAGGAGCCCTTGCTCTGCTGGTTGCACTGCTCTGTTCATGAGGAGCCAGGATGAGCGTCCTGCAGAAAGTAACAGGGCCGTGGACAACGCAGCCCACAAAGAAGGGCCAGTTCCGCCCTGATGCACCTGGAGACACCTTGATGGGTTCTAAACGGGAAACGTTGTCTCCTCCTCTCAGGATTGCAGCCTCTGATCACCAAATGGGGACAAAGAAGGATGGCACCACTTGAGCCCCTCTCGCTGCAATTCCTACCATCATCAAGGAAATGGTTGGCACCGTTGGAAGAATTATTAAGATGCTCGAGAAAATAAGCTGTTAAGAAAACGCATTTAGGTGTCATAAAATGAAAGGACTGCTTCTCCTCACCACAGGAATTATTCAAAGGGACATAAATGGTGATGTTATGGCGGAAACCCAGCTTCACGCCTCTGGCCTTTGAGAATGGGGGGCAGGCAGGGGGAGGGGAGCGGGAGGGGGGAGGAGTCTGGGACAGAAATGCACTCTGAGAACAAAGACAGCATCACAGCTCGCAGGCTTCTCCTCACCCCCGGCTGCCCCTTCCGAGGGGAGCTCCCTGCCTGGCGCAGGGGCTGGTTAACGGACAGAGGGTCAGAGACCTGCATCACAGTGACAGAATCAATAGCTCATGGTATCACCTTCCTACCAGCCTGTTGGGAAATAGGTTTAAAAAAAAGAGCTCCAACCGGCTGGCCAGGTGTGTGTATTTTGTTTCTCAATGACCCTTTTGTCATTGGCAGGAGGACCAGTGTCAGAGGAAGTGACCCCCCCCCAAGTAGCAGCAACCAGCTGGTCACAGGAGATCAAAGCTGCTGCAAGCCGGGGAGAGTGACCTCTCACCTCTCACCTCTCCATTCCTCAGCCTTTGCTAATTCTGGCAAGAGCCTCTGATAGGATCAGACCTGGTGGCCATGACCAACCGGAAACAGCCTCCAAATAAGCACAGAGGCCAAGCAGTGACCCTGCGGAGGTCAGGGGTCAGGCCAGGGTGTCTCACCCCTGCAGAGGTCATTAGAGGAAAGTTTCCTTTTTACTCACTGGATTCCTCTGCTCAGCTCAGTCACAAGAACATTCTAGACCTGTCCTCGTAAACCCGTCCTCATGTGGAAATAAACAGGAGTACATCAGGCTACTTACTGACTTACCTCTAGATTTCAAGAATGGCGTGCTCCCTGGCTGGCATCCTCCAACAACCCATTTGCTTTGCTTTTTTCTTTTGCCCAAGAAATGTCTCTAGAGGTAAACAGATCTGTATTCATTCTGCACTTTCAGCTTGGGTTCGTTTCATTTTTGTCTAAAAAAAAAGAAAAAGAAAAGAAAAAAAATCCCAATGAACTGTGTACTGTAAATAAGGAGAAATGAAATCTTTCCCCCCGTGATAGTAATGCTTAAACCTATTTCCCTAGATGAAACTCAAACGGCAATGCATAAGCCCCACTATAAATATATTTCTCATATTTTATGCATCTGGTTCTAAAGTTATAATATTGACAATGCACAAATACAAATCCTATCATTACACTCAGGATAAGCTCAGTTACCCAGGAAATGTCACCAACACAAACAGAGGTGAGAAAAACGAGCATGGGAACGGGGACCCTTAGGCTGGACACACAGTGGCTGTCAGCCTTGGTGGATGGACAGAGCTCTGGGCACCTGCCTCCTTCCAGGGCAGGGCATGGGATTACAGGCCAGGACCCTCTGTGGGTCATCCTTCAGCAGAGCCAAGGGACTGAACAATCCGGATGGGACTTCCCAGGGTTCCGGATCAGACCCCAGTCTGCTCCCTCCCGTCTTTTACAACTGTCTGGAGAGGGAGGAAAAGGCCAGGCCTGCACACAGCACCTGGACAGGATGGACAGCGGCAGCCGTCGCACCTGGCGAACCCGCACACGTTTCCCACAGAAGCCATCCCTCGGGGGCACAGGGGCAGTTTTTAAATCGGCTGCATCACTGCACAACCTGCGCACAGGGCTCTGACCTCACTCTCTCCCCAAGTTTAGGAGGGTCCCAAAGAGCCGCTCTGCACTTTCTGTTGCTAGCAGAAAGACCAGAACAGTTCTGGAGAACCAGAATCGCGTGTGTGGAGACACACCCACCAGAAGGCAGATTGCCTCATGCCAATGCCTTGCTAAAGCCTGCCCTGGCTCCTGGCGGAAGGCCGCCCAGCCACACTGGGGGAAAGGAGAGAGGGGACACAGGGCGCGGACAGCGGCCAAGCACCTCTGACAGCCTGGGTCTTCAGAGACCCTTTGCTGTCCATCTGCCAGGCTTCCTCGGTGCTCAGAACAAACTTTGCTGGCTCTCTTTCTTCTTGGGACCAACCACAGTGGCTCTTTGAAAACTGTTTTGAAATCCAGCAAAATTGCTTTCATTCCCTGCAACCTATTATTCAGCATTAAAAGCAGAACTCAATGACATTGAAGAATGTCAGTTGCTATGACATCAACTTTTTCTAAAATAGTCAAATATCTATTCCACTGAGAACCCAAAATAGAAATTAAAATTAAGGCCTAGTAAACAACTGAACAGCAATATTTAAGTACATCTCAATTTTTAGACGCCACCATTCTGAAATTTTAGGTTGATCTTAGCTAAATTTTTATAATCAAAACAATGTATCCCAAGCCTAGAATCCAACATCCACCCTCCTGAAGAGCACTGGAGACAATTCACTACTTCAGAATGTTCCAGAGCCTCACTGGTGTGAGGGGCATGAACCCTGTGCAAACCCACCGGCCTCTACAGAAGACATTGTCCCCGCTGGTGTGCCTCGCCCCACCCTGCGTCCCCAGCGGTCAATCCCCTCACCGCAGCCAGTGCCAGGCCTTCAGGGGAGGACTGGTCTTGACAAAAGCCCTCTGTTGTCCTTGGCCACCTCGGGCAGGGTGACTCAGCCCCCAGAGAGCCCCCAGCCGTCCCTCTTGTGATCTCTCTACTCAGACTAAGGCTACCCGTGTGCACTGGCCATCAGGAACTGAGCTGGGCAGAGGAAAGATGCCCGCTGCTCCCTCGGGGACCATGCAGTCAGCAGGTGACCCGGTGAGGACAGCTTCGTGGAGCATCGTCACAGTCACAACCCCGGTCCACCGACACCTGGGGGCCGGGAGGGCATCACACAGTGCTCTCTACGCCGGATCCACAGCCCGGAGGCACAGCGAGCCTCGGCCAGGGTGCCAGACTGGCAGTGGCAGCCACGGATCAAAAGAGACCTCAGACTTCCTCCCTGTCCCAGCCCCGAGCCTTGTCACCCGTCCCCTGATCAAGTGAGTGGCTTCTGGGAGAGGGGCCCGGAGGTAGCGGCACGGCTCCTAGGGAATTTCTCGGAGCTGGCAGGTGATGATGTGCTAAGTTTTAAATCATTCCATTTTCATTTTACTTCTGGTTGAATGAGCCCGATTGCTAAAAGCTGCTTTCTGCCTTCCCAAGGGTTTACTTGAAATTGATGGGCTTCTTGCAGAGCCGTCTGGACAGCTTCCATCCAGGTGGCAAAACCTGAGGACCCTATTCTGTGTGAAGTCCGGCAAGGGCCCTGGGGACACCCAGAGGAAATGATGGACTCCACCAGCCTCCAAGCCTGGAGTCTAACTCTCTTCTTCCCAGCCTGGCCACACAGAGCTGCACAATGACCAACACAGCCCCAGCCTGGTACAGGACCTACACAGGACCAGCGAAGCTCGGCCAGGATCTGCAGACCCAGAGGCTGGAAGCACAGCAACCCCTGTGTCCTGCCTGTGTCCAGGGCCCCCGCTGAGCCCCAGCCCCAGCCAAGGAAAGGCCGGCGACCACAGGCTGCGGGGTCTGCACACCCCAGCAGCACAGGCCCGCAGAGGTGCGGAGAGTCATGTCACTAGGGATGAAGGCAATGAGCAGCCCAGGCATGGATAGGGACATAACAGTGGGGCAGACCAGCTCCTCTATTGCAGTCTGTTGCAGGCATTGCAGTCTGTGGGTCTCCCTTCCTAGGACAGGGCTTTAGGATACCACACCAAGTCCCAGGAGGTGAGCTCCCGAAGATTTCTCCAGTGGGCCACAGAGCAGACGAAGTGGAAGAAGTTGTGAGTGACACTCCCAAACAAGACCCTCTGAGCGGGGCAGACCCGGGCCACAGCCAACGCCTAGTAGGGACACTCTCCCGGGCAGGCCACAGAGATGGACTTGAGGTGAGATTGGGAAAGGCCATCAAAGCCCAGGCTCGCCCGTGTCCCTCAAAGCCAGCTGCCAGGGGAAGCCGAGGGCCCATGCCCAGGCACCTAGGCTCCAAGGAACTCCCAAGCCCACTGGCCCGCCCCTTCCCTGCCCACTGCTGAGCCCTCACAGCCAGGAGCAGTCTATCAGCCACCAGCCAGGCTCGATGCCGAGCCTGGAGCAGCTCAGCTCTCCCTGCTCCTGGTGCTGGACGCGCAGCAGGTGTGAGGGCCCCACAAGTCCGTGGGAGCTCAGACTGCGTGCAGGAAACGTGTGCACGTGTGCGCAGAGAACGCCTGATACCAGCTGAAAACCACCGGTGGGTGTTTGCTTTATGCGGAGTGTGTATTTGCTTTACGCTGTGTTCCAGCAAACACACAGGACTCTGAGTGCGTGGTATTACACGGTGATGCCATCCAAAAACAGGAAGGGCGTCCATCCTTTAGTGTCCCTGACCTCTACCGCAGCTGGCTGCCCTGTCTTCTACCTCTTGGAATGTGCCCACCCCAAGCTATCATACACTTTCTGTCTCATTAAAAGCAGACAATAAGGAAAGCGCCAGAGTTCTCTTTGGGGGTCTGTCCTAGACTTCTCCCTTGTCTCTCTTGATTAACTGCCCAAAAGCTGAACGTGGATCTGTGGCTCAAGTGGTAGCACTGAGGGACAGTACCCAGTACCTGAGTTCAACACCCGGTACTGGCACAAAAATAGGAAACAATGTTTGCTGTTGTTTAAATTTTATTGTAAAAGTGATGTCCAGAGGGGTCACAGTTACATAACTCAGGTAATTAGTACATTTTGAATGTTTTCATAGAGGATTCTGGCTTCCCTGGGCGAATGCTCATTCCCAGGCATCCTGGAGGAGGGAGTCCCAGAGATGCCACGTAGGCAGAGAGGAGGGGCCCTGGGACCGCTGAGGCGAGCCTGGGAATGAAACTGCCACAGGACTGGAAGAGGCTGGGAACAGATTCTCCCTGAGCCTGCTGGAGAGCCTGCCTCTGCCAACACCTCTGTGGTAGCCATGGAAATCCGTTCTGGATTTGTGTTCTCTCCAGAACTGTGGGGAACAAGATGACTGAACCCCCGAGACCCCCGCCGGGGTGCCCGGGACGGCAGGCAGTGCCCACGCTGCTACGGGAGGTGGGAATGGACACGAACCCCCATGCCAGGGAGCGGCCACCGCGGAGGGCCCACGGGCATCAGGATGGGCAGCACACAGCCAGGATGGGCTTTGCTGCCCCAGACCCTGAGGTGACCACTGCACAGGAGCCCGCTGCCCCGCTGCTGACCCCGGGGGAGCCAGGAAGCAAGGAGAGCACTTGCAACTCGTGTTCTACAGCCCTATGACCATGGGCAGAGGCAGGGGCCTTCCTCGGCCCTGGGGGGAGGGGGCAGAGCTTGAAGCATAGCTTCACAGCTCACCCAGCATCTGTCCTGCTTGAGACCTGGTTTTAAATGAACAAATGCAAGAATGGACAAAGTACAGCTTTCAGGTAAGTTAAAGCAAGGCTGTTTCATAAGACTCTACACCTCTGCCACAGACTCCTCAACCTTTCACCCTCAAAAACAAACCCACCCACAAACCCCAGGGTCCCACCAGGCATAGATAGATAGATAGATAGATAGATAGATAGATAGATAGATAGATAGATAGACAGACAGACAGACAGACAGACTTGGCCTGGCCATAATTTGTTGCCAATTATAACTGAGAGTTTAAGCAGACCAATTTACATAAACCTTCCTGCGCTCCAGTACCTCAGGGGAAGCATGCCCATGCATGAGTCCACCCTGGGTGCATTTGAACCAGAACTGGTAAGACCTACCCAAATGCAAAATGGTTTCCTTTGACCTAAAGATGCATATCATGTTAAAAAATGATTAGTCTAATTAGAATTAGATGTGCTTTGATTGTGCCATTAATTTAGAAGGGTCGGGATTCCTGGGCTCTTCTCTCTGATTCTTTCATTCCACAACCTAATGTAGAGGTTTTAAAATGGAAGCAACATTATGATTTAATGAGGTAAATCCATTTCCCCTTTGTGTTCCATCCATCTCTTTAGTAAGTCCTGGATAATTATTTAATGAAGTTCCACCAGAGAAGGCTCTACTGGGGAGTTGATGGCCTTTGGCTTTCTAGACTTGCTGGCAGCAGCCTTTTTCTGGAACAGTGAGTGTGTCCACTGGCTGGGGACTGGCCACAAAGAAGAATGGACTGTGCCACCCACACAAAATCCACCTTCTCTTTGGGATCCAACACATCAGACCAACTTCCAGTTTTCTGTAAAATCCAAATTGCAGGTCATGAGTGGTACACAGTCTGCTAGTCTGAGCAGACTTCATGCCTAGCCCAAAAGGTAAACCAGCAATGACCTACAGGAAAAATAAACGGTGGAGGGAAAAATGGTGGCTGCTTGTGTGCTCATGGTTACAATCTACGACACAGCAGGATGCCTCGGGCCCCAGTGCTCAGTACAGAAGCAGGGGTCAGAATTGCAAGGGCAGACATACACAGGCAGGTTCATCTGCAAATACACACAGGCATATGTTCATAAGCACATGCGTGCATATGTACATTTGCACACATAGCTGTGCATGGATACACACATGCAAAATTTTGTCAGACTTTTGCTTTTCAGAACCACCTCCCACAGGGGCTACAGTCCTAACTGTAGAGGAAATGGGGGCGGGGGTCAGGCCACAGCATTCAGTTTATCACTTTGAGTTCCTCAGAAGGAACTTCTACAGATGGTTCTTGAAATGCATGTCTGCACCCTGAAGGCCCCAAGAAGCAGGAAGGCCCTCAGCTCCCCTGCCCCATGGTCTCAGACACCCCTCTGGGAACAGGTGCTGTGCCAAGCATCCCAATGGGAAATGACACCAAGCATCTGTCCCCACAGCTCCAGCCCTAGCCTGCCCCCAGCAGAGACTTGGTCTCCCTTCAGAGCATCTCCAAGAAGGCCGGCTGGCCTTGACACCGGCGACCTTCATCAGGGACAGCTCAGCTCTGGATCCCTCTATGCTGTGGGTAGAAATAAAGCAGGATAACGGGGAGTCCTCTTATCGGATGGTGCCATCCTGAAACCATGTGACCTGGATGTCTCCAAGACTGGGGCCAGCAATGACCACAGGACTTCCCCCTGGGTCCCAGTGCCCTTGGCATGAGCGCCCCTCCTACCTAGGCCTGCTGAGATGACTGTGCACACACCTGCCCAGTGGGCCCCGACACAGGCCTGCACCGGGCCCCGACAGAGGCCTGCACGGCATCCACACTCAGGCTCAGGTTAAAGGTAGAAATCTCACACCTTCTTTGAGGAGATGAGGGGGTGGTGGCCAGAAGCAAGCCCAGGGCCCGAGTCCTTTTCTCTCTGCCCTGCTTGTCACCTGCAGAAGAGAGAAGCTTCCAGATCTTGATGTATGATGCTGAGGTTGAGGCCGGGCACCGTAAAGAGGATGTTTATGGCTCTGGAGACAGAGCGTGGCCCCGCATTCATGGACACTGGGGCTGTAAATCAGGCTGTGGGTCTCAGCGATGTCTGCAGGCAGAATGTCTGCCAGCAGCTGTGTCCACCTGCCCTTGTGGGGTCACACTGCTGTCCATGCAAAACACAGCTCTTGCTTTGGAGGAAATAAAAGTCAAATAACTGGCTGGGGCCTGGGAGCCCTGAACAGCTAGCTGCTCTGTCATGGAAGGGAGCACACATATTTGTAGAGTCACAGAACCAAATGAAGGCCTAAATCCACATGCTTACCAAGCCAAAGGTGGAGTTGCAGGAAGGAAGCCACTGCAGGGCAGGAAGTTCCTGTTATAGGTTTCGAACATTATCTGCCAGCACGTTTAGCTTTCCAGTTGATGGAGGCCCCAGACCTGCAAACTTGAACAACAGATCCCAACAGCTTTACCTAACAGTCACACAGACATTAGGTCAGATACGGAGGCTGAAATACACAGCTGAGAGGGGGACTGAGATAGCCCACAGTGACTCCATCTCTCCCTCTCTCTACAATCACGACATTCTAGCTGGTCAGCAGGGCTGCGAGGTGTTCAGCACAGAAAAGGCTATGTCGGAGACCTTCAGCTCACGAAGGCCTCGGATGCCTCTGGATAGGCTCCAGAGTCAGTGAGAAGGGACTCCCAGTGAGAGGAGAGGATCCTTGAACCCTCAGGACACATCAGCTTCACAGACCCAATTCATTGCACCAGCCAATCAGGCCACAGGGAATCACAGAACCAATTCAGCACACCAGCCAATGAGACCACAGGGAATCACAGAACCAGTTCAGCACACCAATCAGGTCACAGGGAATCACAGAACCAATTCAGCACACCAGCCAATCAAGCCACAGGGAATCACAGAACCAATTCTTTGCACCATCCAATCAGGTTACAGGGAAGAGAAGGGGCTGAGGCAGGCCAGGCCCCAGCCATGCTCTCCACCCTGACCAGTGGTGTGGGTTCCACTCATCCTGTCACTGGGAGGAGACCGATTCAGAGGCTGAAGGATGAGGACACTGGGATAGGCCCCACTACCCACAGGGATGGAATGACCTTGGTCTCACCTTTGCCACCATCCATGAAGCTGTGCTTCCTCAGAGCTCCTGGAAAGTTTCTGAGATGGACTAGAACCCTGAGCTGAGCACATGTGAACATGGAACCCCTGTAAAGTGCAGGCAGAAGCTAAAGCCGTGCAAGGAGGATAATGTATAACCAGAAACGATTACCTCAGATGAAAGATAAAACCTCAAGTCAACACACTAAACAGTGAAGAGCAAAATCAGTCCTACAGCTGGAACCAGTGATGCTAACAGCAGAATCAAAAACATTGAGAGCCCACACAAAACAGAAAACACCAGCGAACAAAATTCGGAAGAATTTTGGAAGAATTTTTGGAAAAATGACTAAGCTACTAGAAAGACCAAGGGGGGAGGAGGGGAAAGAAGCAGGCAAATGCAGAATCAGGACAGAATAAAGGAGAGCCACATGTCCCTGCAAGTGCAGGAGGAAGCGATGAGATAAAACAGACAATTCTGTTTATATCAATTTGACAATGGATATGAAATGAACCAATTCTTTGACAAGTACCAGCCGGATCCTTTTAATAGCCCTGTAACTATTCCAGATATTGAATCTATGACATAAAATTCCACAAAAAGAAATCTCTAGGCCCAGATGGCCTCACTGCAGAATTCTATAAATGTCTAAAGTAGAATTAACACTAATTCTGTAGACTCTCCCAGAAAACAGACTCAGATAAACTCCCCAACTTGTTTTATGAAGCCAATATCAGCCTTACTCCAAAGTTATATGAAAACAGTACAGAAAAAAGCCCTACAGATTATCATTTTGATGCAAAAATCCTTTATGAAATATCCACAGATAATATCTAGCAATAAATAAAAAGATTAACGTCCTATTACCAAGTCAGATTTTTTCCTGTGGAGTTGCCTCATATTTAAAATCAATCAACATAATCATATCAATTGTTGTAAAAAAAGAAGCACTTGAGAAAATGCGCACCAATTAATAATAAAATTTCTCAGAGATAGGAATAAACAGGAACACTCTCAACCTGGTAAGGACATAAAAACTGGGATTCACATCATACTTGGTGGTTAACCATGGACTCTTCCAGCCCCATGAGATCAAACACAAACCACAGATTCCCACTCAGAAAAGTCACATTCAATGTGGGACGCTCCAGCCAGGACACATGGGGTGTATCTGGGTGAAGCAATGGTAACAGAGAGGGGCTAGCACTCAGCAAAGCCATGCCCCACTCACACTTGGAGATGCTTAGTTAAGATCTGATCGGAGGCCACACCAGCACGTGTGCATTTGGAGTTTTTAAAAATGAGCCTGAAACTGGGCATCGACTCCTTCAGCATGACCTTAGCACCTGCCGTGACCAAGGGCAGGCAGGAGTCTCCAGCGGCCACTGGAACACATGTCCACACCACAGCCTCGGCAACTTCAAACACAGGTCAGCCACTGTACAGTTCTGGGATTATTAGTCCAAGAAGGAGACTTACTGGCCCCAAACCAAAGTGTCAGGAGGACTCCTTCACAGGCTCCGGGAGAGAAGCTGGCTCTAGGATGCGCCTGCCTTCCTCCTCTGGGCCCCTTCCTCCACCCTGGAGTGGCAGCAGCAGGTGAAGAAGCCCCCGACAGTGTCTCTCCACTGTTCCACCTCCTCCTCCATCCTGTCACCTCCCTGGCCCTACAGATGGTTCGGGGTAGGCTCTTCACCTAAGATCTGCTCTTGGCAACTTCATCTCCTTGCTAGACAAGGTCTGAGTCAAAGGTCACGGAATCAAGGCAAATGAGTCTCTTCCAACGCCACAGTGTGTATTTGGGATGCTCAGCAGGACTTCACGGGCCTTATTTATCAAGGTGCCCTGTGAGGGGCCTCTGTCATGAGGCCCACTAAGTAATAAATGAATCCAGACTCCTCCTTAAGCTGAGGTGTGGTCGGGTCATCTCACTGGGTCTCTACAGCAGCACAACTCCCTCGTCTCCCGAAGACATGAGACATAAGACGTGTGTTTAGCACGTTGACAATGGCAGCAGTCCTGGTCTGTTAGTGTCAGCCCTGGGCCTGCCAAGGAGCACGGAAATGGCTGTGTCCACGAGAGCCCCACCCCTTCACGGACAGGACCGGGCCTGGACCTCTGGGCACTGTGGCTGGCAGGGAATGGACCAGGTGTCCCAGAACAAACAAAAAGGCAGCGCCTTCCTCTCCCCAGCCCAAACCTTTCCAGCCTCACAGCACCCCCCCACGGCCTCACCTCCCCAACCACCACATCAATGAGTTCCCAGCACACAAACCTGAAGACACATCAGAGTTTGGCCTGTTGGTGCTGGCATCTGTGGATGACGTCTCTTCCATGCTGAGACTGTCTTGGCTTAACATTCCAAGACTTGCATCTTCTCTATATCTGCGCTTTGCCCTGCTTGGACAGGGAGGTGGCACCTCTCAGTACTGCTTGTAGGACAGGTTAGGGCAGAGCAGGCAGGGGTCTTTACCTGAAGGCCCCAGGTCAGTGCCTTGGCTTAAGACCGGACAGAGCCTCCATTACTCCCACTTCCTTCCTACCTCCCACCTGTGGCCTGTGAGGGAATTCCTGGCTCCCCCTGAGGCCTTTCTGATACCACCTTGTCATGTACTAAGGGAGGACCTCCTTACCCTGCTGTGCACTACTGGGGTAGACAGACATCCCTAAGCTGACCTGGCCAGCAGACTGTGCTGGGAAGCAGGAGAGATGCTGTGGAACAGGATTGCAAACACTCAGCCCCTACAGAGGTCCTGGATTTCAGAGCTCCAAGTTGAAAATAGCCTGTCATGTGTGCGATTAATACAACGAACCTACCACACATCACAGCAGCCCTAATTCACATTAAAGCAGAATGCTCTGAATGCTCACCTTAGCCAGCAGACAGCTGGACCGTCTACCTCAGAGCCCGCTTTACAGCACAGTGTTGATACCTCAGGGGACATATCGACTAGGGCACTGGACTTGAAACGGCGTGGCTATGTGGGCATGCTTTTGCACCACTGAAGAGCAAAAAGTGACAGGCACACCGTGGTCAGTCAGAGACTATCTAGACATGAGAGACCTGTCACCATGTTGAACCACACGGGGAAGTGAAGTCATCGTGGCCCTGCTGCGTCTGTGTGTCTGTCCCACACTTTCCAGCCTTCGCCAGACACTGCACGCTAGTCATATTGCTGGAGAGATCAGGCTTCAGTGGGTGTCTGGCTTCTTCACCATCCAGCTGAGGATACACGAGCCAAAGAAAAGTAATAGTGTCACTCCTGGGTCTTAGGAGATCCCTGGGCCCAGCCTCTTCCTCTCCATTGACAGTCTTTGTACATGAACAAAGACTTCCTGTGAACAATGTGACTTCCTCTCTGTGTAGAAGTGACTTCCTGTTTGTGTGAAAGTGACTTCCTGTCCATATGGAGGCAGCAATCCCTTTCTGCCTGGAGCAGATAGCAGTGTATCCCCAGCAGTCTGTAACGGTCTCGATGCTTTCTGTCGAGAGCAGCTGGTAGAATTCTTTAAGGTTGGGTTATAGGGTCACCACTAATCCAATCTCAATCTAATTCTTGACCTGTGTCAAACCCTACATAAATATTTTCTAAGTTCAATCAGCTAGGTCATTGTTGCTAACATGTGGAGAAAGAATTCCATGATAATCAATACGTATTGGAAATGGTAATTGTAGGACTGGCAACTGCACATTCACAAGTTACTCTGCAAATGATCCGTTCACGCCAGAGCTCAGTACAGCTCACCTCACACTTTGATGGGGCCTTTCTTTTTCCTGTTTAAGTTTTTTCATTTAAGATCTAGTCACTCACTTAAGTTTCATAAAGTCAAAAATTTTTAATTGTAGAATTGTTTCAGATTTTCCAAGATTGACCCTTATGATCAATATCTGTGCATCCTAGCTCTCCAGAGACAGAGTCAATAGGGTTATGTGAGTAGAGGTAGAGAGAAAGAGGAGAAAGAGGGGAGGAGGAAGGGGGAGGGACTACAATTTCATGGAAGCTTCAAAGCTCTGTGGTCTGCCAACTGAAGACCCAGGTCAGCTGATAATGTCCAGAGCCTGAGTCCAGAGCCAGAAAAGTAAAAACAAAAGCATATACCCACTCAAAGATGGCCAAGAAGAAAACTTCTTCACAGGTCCTGTCTCTCTCTGGGCCAGTGTTCCCCACTCTGGCTATGAAGGGCATTCCACTCTGAGTTCTAGGATAGACAGGTGTGTAGGCTAGACTTCCGAATGCAGAGCAATGTGTTTAGAAATAATGAACACCTGAACTCTACAGGCAACCTGAAGCCTCCTAATAGTCGAGCTAGAATGATATTCATTACATCCAGCTTGTACTGGGCTGTTTGGACAGTTGCTTTGCTGGTGACCACCAGCCTGACGTGAACCCTGCCTTGGGACTGGCCAGTGAAGAGTCTCTCTGGGAGAGTTTATCTGTGCTACTGGCTTTGTCTACAATAGTTAAAACAGCCCCAGAGAATCATTACAGAAGGTCTTCGCAGATGATTAAAAACCCGACTTGGTTCCAAGCTGAAAGCTGTGTATGCCTGTGTGTAACATATACACAAACACTCTTCCTCTAATATGAAGTTGACAGTGTTTAACATATGTTAAACTTCTCATTTTGAGAAATAGCAAATACATCGGGTGTGATTTGTTTGCCATTTAATGTTGAAATGAAGAGGAACAAACTGCCCCCTGGCAAATCAGGCAGGAACTGCAATCTTGCAAAGGTCAGGTTCTATCAAGTTAGTTAATTGGATCTGTCCTCAAGGTCATACTGTCAACACATCAAGGGCAGAGGGCAGTGTGGCTGCCAGAAATTGGCAGGGCTGGGCCCGAGAACCCCAGGGAGCTCTGGGCTGCACTCTGTCTCTCTCTGGGCAAACAATATTGGGGGTAGGGGGGGTATCCTCAGAAGCTCCTGATTGAATGACTACGTGCTGTGTGCCTGGGAGACCTGCAGTCTACCAGGTGATCCTGTTTAATAGCTCTTGGGTGTTGTCTATTTTAACCTCAGAAATCTAAAATGTCCCGTGCAGCTGGGAATGTGTGGACAGCTGGAAGGGTGGGGGTGCATAGCCGCATGACTGATAGGCAGCCAAGGCCAGGGCCCGGGCTGCTGCTGGGCTGGACAGAGGAGCCTTCTTCTAGCCACTGAGCTCCGGCTCGCCCTTAATCCTGTGCTGTACCCTGGGATGAAACTTGCAAGGGCCTTTGAAATCACAAATTGGGAAAATATGTTCACAAAACCAACTCATCCTCTGTTCCAACCCTAAGAGAGCTTCTAACACAGCATGAAAAGTACAAGAGAACCACAAAGAACAGAAAATCAAAATTGCTCTTCCCTCGAGAAACCAGGCACGGATGACAAGGAGTATGTATCAGTGAAAATTAAAGGGGTTCTGAGGGCTCTTCCTCAGAATCAAGCATCAAGGCTCCCGTAGGGGAGACCTCACCGGACCAGCACCTGCCTTTGCGAGGTGGCACTTGTCACAGTAATGACACGTTCGCAGGGAAATTGTGCCGATTTCAGTCAAAACAGATCTAGGGTGGCAACGTGATTTGGCAGGACATAATTGAACATCATGTTAGCCTTTTACTAAGCTCAGGGCTGTTTTGGGGTTTCCCCATTCCTTTAAGCAGTTTAATTAAGTTACTACAGCTAGGTCTCTTGCAGAGATAATAGTAATGTGTGAACGACCCAGGACAGGTGACCCTTAATGTAGCCATTGTCATAGAAAAACAAATCCCAGCTGTAGGAAGGACAAACTTTGTCCAAATGAATTGCTGTAATGCCAGAAGGGTCACTACTGCAAGGGAGAACCAAGATTATGCCAACAAAAAGGGCCTCAGACTGCAGATCTCCAGAATCTCAAAGGGCAGACCTAAAGGGGTTCCCTTTAATGTGGGGAGGGGGCAGGAAGATCTTGGGGAGCAGGGGTGTAAGACTGTTGATCAGGGAAGGTTCTTAGGAGCAGGCATTAAGGAGAGGTTTCACTGTGTTCCCAGCCTCAAAGTTGGGGGCCGGGGGAAAACATAAGTTTGTGTCAAGGAGGAAAATCCTTCTCTTTCTATCCTTTTAGGTTTCTGCGTCTGTGTCCCGTGAATTCAACTAACAGAGTCAGCATGTGTTTAAGCAAGGTCCCTCACATGGGAGGCTCAGAGCCGGGCAGCTCACAGGAGAGTGTGCAGCTCCCAGAAGCGTGTGCAGTTCACAGGAGTGTGTGCAGTTCACGGGAGTGCGTGCAGCTCACTGGAGCATGTGCAGATCACAGGGGTGTGTGCAGTTCACATGAGCGTGTGCAGCTCATAGGAGTGTGCGGATCACGTGAGTGTGTGCAGCTCACAGGAGCACGTGCAGCTCACGGGAGCATGTGCAGATCACGGGAGCGTGTGCAGATCGCAGGAGTGTGTGCAGTTCACAGGGTGTGTGCAGCTCACAGGAGCACGTGCAGCTCACAGGAGCACGTGCAGCTCACATGAGCGTGTGCAGATCACATGAGTGTGCAGCTCCCAGAAGCGTGTGCAGATCTCAGGACTGCGTGTGGATCACATGAGCGTGTGCAGATCACAGGAGCGTATGCAGCTCATAGGAGTGTGCAGCTCACAGGAGCATGTATAGATCACAGGAGCATGTGCAGATCACCGGAGCGTGTGCAACTCATAGGAGTGCGTGCAGCTCGCATGAGCGTGTGCAGCTCACATGAGCATGTGCGGATCACAGGAGTGTGTGCAGATCATATGAATGTGTGCAGCTCACCTGAGCGTGTGCAGCTCACAGGAGTGTGTGCAGCTCATGGGAGTGTGCAGCTCATGGGAGTGTGTGCAGCTCACAGGAGTGTGTAGCTCACAGGAGCATGTGCAGATCACATGAGTTTGCAGCTCCCAGAAGTGTGTGCAGTTCACAGGAGCCCGTGCAGCTCACATGAGCATGTGCAGATCACTGGAATGCGTGTGGATCACAGGAGTATGTGCGGATCACAGGAGTGTGTGCAGCTCATAGGAGTGTGCATATCACAGGAGCGTTGCGGCTCACAGGAGTGTGTGCAAATCACAGGAGTGCGTGCAGCTCCCAGAAGCATGTGCATTTCACAGGAGTGTGCGGCTCACCGTAGTGCATGCAGCTCACATGAGCGTGTGCAGATAACGTGAGCATGTGCCGATCACAGGAACGTGTGCAGCTCATAGGGGTGTGTGCAGCTCACATGAGCATGTGCAGCTCACATGGGCGTGTGCAGATCACATGAGCGTGTGCAGATCACATGAGCATGTGTATCTCCCAGACGCGTGTGCATTTCACATGAGCGTGTGCAGCTCACATGAGCATGTGCAGGTCACAGGTGCGTGTGCAGCTCATAGGAGTGTGCAGCTCACAGGAGCATGTGCAGATCACAGGAGTGTGTGCATATCGCAGGAGCGTGTGCAGCTCATGGGATCATGTGCAGCTTGGGGCTTCCGTGCTGCTCCCTCTGGGGAGGGCTGGGAAGACACTGCAGCGCAGTTCCCAGGTGGTGTTCAGGAGAAGACAGGAGACCTGAGACTGTTTGCATAACGGCAGGTGCCTTCCTCCCCTTCCTGGGCACGAGCAGTCCTGGAAAGTGCTTGTGGCCGTTGTACTTGGTGCCTCTCCTGGAGAGGAACGCTGGCACAGCCTCGCGCCCGGTCCCAGGGGCCGCACGGAGGACACTTCTGTCTCTGTTGAGTCTCCAGCCTCTTCATCCTAAATGGTCTTCTTTCAATGTTGGGGCTCCATCCAGACACGGAGCCATGCCAATCAGCCGCCCTGTGCAGCCGAGCCAACAGAAATGGAGCAGCCCACTGGGCAGCAGGGGTGGCACTGGGAGGGAGTGCGTGTGGCCTGCCCGGATCACGGCAGCAGGCGTCAACCTTGGTCCTGGGGAAGCCGAGCCCTGGTGGGGAGTCCCAGACTCCACTGCTGCCTCCTGGGGTTGCACGGAGTGGGGAAGGGGGAGCAGCTCAGCACCATCTCTCCCCTGGGGTCACTGGAAGGACCGGCTGGCCAGCAGGAAGACTGACGGCCTCTCAGGGCCACCCCATGCTGGAGCCACCTCCAGACCCATTGCCATCATGAGGGGCACGGAGCTCCGGGGCGTCCGCATGGTGTGGTGCAGATGACCAGCCCTGATTTTGAGACCATTCCCAGGTGTGAGTGAATCGGACCCACCTGCTTCTCTCTTGAGGCGGGGCTTCTTGGGCTGCTTTTCCCATCCCTCTGGTGACTGGACTCTGCTCCAGCCACATAGTTAGAGATCTCTTTGGGATGGGCTCCAAGAGGGACACAGGGTTATTTGAGGCCAGTCCAGGAAAGGATATTTAGAGGGGTGATGACCGGAGCTGGACAGCTGGCAGCTGAGGAGAGCGAGTGAAGGAGGGGCAGGAGACTGAGAAGGAGAATGTGACAGAGTTTGGGGCCTCAGCAGGGACAGATCTTGTCAAGAATTCAGTGACAATCCAGACACACCAGGTAGGTGTGGGGCACACACCTGTCATCCTGGCTGCTCAGGAGGCAGAGGTAGGAGGATCTGAGTTCAAGGCTAGGACGAAGTTAATGAACACAAGGAAAGGAAAAGGCCTCGCTCAGGTGGTAGAGTGCTTGCCTGGCATGGATAGTCCTGACTAATCTGCTCCGGACAGCGGAGCAGAGTCCCTGAGTGCAATCCCTGGAACCACATGAACAACGTAACACAGATAAGCATCCTGTGTGGGCAGAGGCTGCAGTGTCTCGGGCTGAGGAGTTGGGGAGAAGATGAGGAGGGAGACAGAGCTGAGGTATCTGCCAGGGGACGCCCCTCCTCTCTGCTTACCGTGCCTACCAGGGCATTGGCAGGTGGACGCTGCTTTTGCGTCGTTTCTAGCCTGTTCCCAGGGCTGTCAAGGTCCTGTGCTGCCTGGTGTCTCTGATGAGGCCTTCTAAGCACATTGGAAAGTATCCACTGCTGGTTTATGCTCCCGGATAATCACCAGGGCACCTTGAGAAGAAAAGCTGAGCAGGCGCCAGTCCAAGTGTGTCAGCCTGGGATCCACCAGACACAGAACTTTGTTTCCAGCACCACCATCCTTCTGCCTGAGCTTCCGCTGATGGCCAAGCTCGGCGGCTCACCGGTAAGTGCTGGTTTATTGTCCTGTCAGGTTCCATGTGCATCAGGCTGCAGACGCACCCCCACGTTGGCTCTTCAGCGGCTCCATTACTTACAACTTGACAGTTAGGGGTTTGATTACATGGTTTAGACTAGATATCTGAGAAGAAAAAAGTAACCAGAAGGATTGGATTATTGGAATGAACACAAACGACTTTTATCTACACTGCAGCTACGCGTTGCTGTGGGGAAGTTTTCTGCCAAGGGTCTTGGAAGCAATCTCAGCTGAGCACTAGGATGTAACTTCCCCAGCCACAGACTGCTGATCCAATAGCCACGAGGCTCCACCCAGCAGCGTGGGGCTTCCCTCAGAGTCTCAGTCCACCGGCCTGCCTGCAAGGGCTTGGGGCTATTCTCTGTAGGAAGGAAAGGTTATCCCCTCCCAGATCCTCGGTGGCTGTGGAAGAGACTGGCAGCAGCAGCAGCGGGAGGAAAGCCAGGAAGGGGGAGGCAGACAACCCCTGCAGGAAATGGGAGGGCACAGAGACTCGGGGACCCGACAGCCCTTCAGAGAGTCAGACAGGCAGAGCGCAGGGGACCACTAGACCTGGCTCCTCACCAGGGTGGCGGGCAAGCCCCGGACTCAACCAGAAAGAGGAAATACAGGCCGAGGGAAGGCGGGGAGTGGAGGAATGGGGGCGGAGGGAGGCTGTGTGTGGAACAGGGCTGGGTCAGCCAGAGCCTGGCAGAGACGTGGCACAGAGGGACATGGGGAGGTCTCTTGTCCCAGGTTGGGTGTAGAGACTCAAGGGGCCCGTGGCTGTTAACACTGGGATTGGTCACTGCTGATGTGTTAGCAATGCTTCTAGGCTTCTTCTCTGCTTCTCAGGGTGTTTGTTTCTGAGGTCTGGAGATCTTTGTGCACAGGCCCATGGTTCCGAATAGCGGAACTTTTGACTCCACTCGAAAGTCATCCTATTTAAAAGACACTGTGGTGTGGCTTTTATTCCTCAATGTGTCTAAGTTTTCCACTGGCCCAGCCACCGCAGTGGCCCTGGCTGCTCCTGATCTCGCCACGGCACAATGCCCGCCCTGTGAGGCCCTGACCCCAGCACTGGCGTGATGTCTGGGCACCCAGCCAGGGTTGGGTCCCCCCGATCACCCTGCCCTTGACAAATCTTTCCTGACAGGAGAGCTGATGCTGACCTAGTTTCTTGTAAATTTGAGTCTTAGTCTGGTCTGCTTTGATGGTTTGCTTCTAGGCTAGCCAGAAGCAAACATCTCCCAATTCTTTTGCTTTCTGCAATATTCTCTGATTCTTGGTGTATCTCTGATTTGTACTCCAGCTCTCCCCTGGCTTGGGCTTTGTCTGTCTGCTGAGGCACAAGAATCCTGACTGGGAGAGGAAGGCGTGGCAGGCTGGGAGCGTCAAAGCCCAGCTCTCAGCTCCTCAGAAACCCCTGGGCCTGGAGAAGTACTGCACTCCAAATCAACAGTGTAACTCCCCCCCCCCCAGAGGGGGCTGGGCTGCCGTGAGGACCACAGCTCAGCATGGAGGAAAATCTGAAGAGTCCAGGGGGGCTGGGCACAGGGAATCGGGGTGCAGATGCTGCATGAGGACTGGGGTGAGTCCAGGGGGCTGGGCACAGGGAATCGGGGTGCAGACGCTGCATGAGGACTGGGGTGAGTCCAGGGGGCTGGGCACAGGGAATCGGGGTGCAGACACTGCGTGAAGACTGGGGTGAGTCCAGGAGGGCTGGGCACAGGGAATCGGGGTGCAGACACTGCGTGAAGACTGGGATGAGTCCAGGGGGGCTGGGCACAGGGAATCGGGGTGCAAACACTGCATGAAGACTGGGGTGAGTCCAGGGGGGCTGGGCACAGGGAATCAGGGTACAGACACTGCGTGAGGACTGGGGTGAGTCCAGAGGGCTGGGCACAGGGAACTGGGGTGCAGACGCTGCATGAGGACTGGGGTGAGTCCAGGGGGCTGGGCACAGGGAATCGGGGTGCAGACGCTACGTGAGGACTGGGGTGCTGGGAGGGAGAGGGCTTGGAAACCCACTTGGGTTCACTCTGATTTCCTTTTTTGTTTTGTCAGTCCTGGGGCATGAACTCGGGGCCTGGGTACTGTCCCTGAGCTGCTTTTGTCAAGGCTAGCACTCTACCCCTTGAGGCACAGCACCACTTCTGGCTTTTTCTATTTATGTGGTGCTGAGGAATGGAACCCAGGGACTCATGCATGCGATACAAGCACTGTACCAGTGAGCCTATTCCAGCCCCTTGGGTTCACTCTAAACATGAGCATGACCCCCCTCTCAGTAGCTCCGGGAGCAGGTAGCTCCTCCTTCAGTGCTAAGTGGACACAGGAGCAGGAAAGCCCTGCCACAAACAACAGTGGCTTCCTCGGACTTCGTGGGTCCTTGTGGCAGCTCTCCTGTCCTTAGAGATGAGCACAAAGAGGACCCCTGGAACCCAGCATGACACAAGGACCCGGGAGACACAAGGAAAGTCCAGGCTGTTGAGGTGATGGTGGTGTGGCTGTCCGTGTCGTTGCCTAGCGAGACTGGCCTGGTGGCCCAGGACTCTCTAGGCCTCACTGAACAAGAAGTGACCCTGACCAGCAGTTTCGCACGACATGTCTTTGACTTCTTGATACCTTCAGATAAATGGAGCAGGTTTCCTTCTGCTGCCTCTGTCCACCGCAGGGGTCCAGATAGCAGTGGTGGCCCAGGCTATGTGAACACATTTCCTGGCTGGTGAGGCTTGCTCGGTGGGTGGCTGTGGCATGAACAAAGGGGAGAGAGAAGAGAAAGCCCGCCTTATACCCCCAGCCCTCGTCACCTGGCTGTGACTCGGGCAAGGAACTTGGCTTCTCCACCAGACAGTGGCTACACCAGGCAGCCCTTGGGCCACTGCTGAGCTCTAGCCAGATTGTGTAGGAGTTCATTCTACTGGTCCTCAAGCTTAAAGATGTAAATGGCTTGATGCTGTTTCCAGTCCTGAAAGTTGTACAGTCTGGCTTCACCAGGCCTCACAGCTTTGCAGATTATCCTTGGCTGGCTCTGGGGTGGCTCTCTCCCTCCCACCGGGCTCCTGACTGGCAGAGTGCCCTGCTGAGCACACCACTTCCTCCGCTAGCTACCTTTGCCTCTGTTTTAAATATTTGTACACCCTGACAGCTATCCAAGGCTTTATTACCTTAGCAATTATATGCTCCCTCTTCACTAGCAAGCCAGGGGCTGAGCGCTGTCCGTGGTCCTGAAGCATCCTTCCATATTAGGTCAAGAATGCCTTAGAAACAGACCTACACAACTCGTCAGCATTCCACTTCTACTTCCTCTACGGTGAGTTTGTGCCCAAGTCTGCTCAGTGTACAGATGTTGGGCATGGAGTCAGTGGTCCCTGAGGCTGTCTCAGACCTGCAGCTCCAAGAGGTCAGTGCGGGAGCCCACAGTGGAGACTCAGTCCCTGCCCTCCAGCCCCTCCCATCTGCTCAGTGCGTCCAGGTTACATAAATGCTGTGCCGGCCTCAGAGGAGCCAACTCCCCGCACCGTCTGCAAACCCAGCCAGGAGGCAGAGGTGCGCGCGGGCAGTGAGGAGCCCTCACCTACCCAGGCCTCATTAGCGTTAGAGTGGTGGCACTAATTAACCAGTTGCCCAGATGGTTCTGCAAACTGCTCAAGCCTCCCTCAGAAAAAAACCTTGCTCCATTTAGTCAGAGCAATGATTTTCTTACGAATAAAATAATGGCAAAAGGTATGCAAATGGAATATAATAACCCATTAACAAAAATTATACCCTTGTCTGTTCTCACGCCCAGTGTGACACTCTGGGAGGCGTCCTGAGCCGTCACGGAAATGGCTGCTGCGCATCAGAAACCCTGCTACCCGCCATCACTTACACCGCAGGACAGTCACTGGCCAGTCCACTGGCTGCGGAGGATGCAGGGCTGCGGGTCCAGGGTTGGGAGAGTAAAGTTGTGTCTAAGATCAGACACCAGTGCCCTGTGTAGTCCAGGTTAAGCTCCAGATACTCCTCTGAGCTGCGTCCTGCCCCCTCTGCAATGAGGCCGCTGGGGAACGAGAAGGGAAGCAGAACTTGGACAGAGCAGGTCCCACCTGTGGCAAGCAATACTATCTGACAATACCCCAAGGGACGGTGCCAGTAGATCAGCCAAGCTCGCGCATGCTGGATCGCGTCTGGAGGTGAGAAGAGTGAGTGGAAGCAGCTTGCTGGGTGAGGCAGAGGCAGGTGAGCAACCAGGCTGGGCACAGAGCCTCAGATAGTCACGCAGAAGGCCAGAGTGTCAGGGACAGAAGGCATGGTGACAGCTTCACTCACAGAAGGACAGAACTGGACTTTGCACATTCTAGAACAAGTTCTAGAATAATATGCCAGCATGTGGCGAGAAAGTGGCTTGTCGGCCCTTCACCCCCTTCCTTCCACAGCGCAGCTAACAGCAAGCTGATTTTGTTCAAATGTTTTGTCTTTTTTGTTGTCTAATACAGATTTCCTTTTGTTTAAGATAAATTGCCCTGTTTAGGATAAATTACCCTGTTTACGGTAACTTTATCCCCCTAGCAAGTAATCTGCAATCTTCCTCTTAAAATGTGAGCCTGGGTGGAGATTTTCCGTGTTACTTCAAACTGCACGTGGGGGCTGGGTACCCGCTGCCCAGGCTTGTCCTCGCCGCCCTGGCTGCCCTGACCTGGCCTTGCCTAGGCTGGCCTAGACCGCAGATGAGCCCAGAGATGAGCCTGGGCTCCCTCCCTAGGCTCCTAACCTCTCCCAGAGGACTGGCTGCTCTCAGTTAGGCGCCCTCCTTCACGCTCCCCGCCCCCAGCTCCCACCCACAGCCTGGACTCGGGGCCTGTGACTCGGCCCAAAGTTCTTGTGAACCAAGGTTTGGCTGGGGCTACACTTAGAGGAAGAGCATCACCCCATCTCCATGAGTGGTCCCTGAGCCAAAGGCCCTGTGTGGTTCCTCCCTAACCCGGACTCTCTCCCGTCACTACAGCCCCCGTCCCACGCCCACGGGCCTCCTGGCTGATCCATCCCTGGTCCCTTCCCACACAGCAGCTAGAGCGTCACGCTTAGCCACACCTGAAGTGAACACTCCCACGCCCCGCCACAGGCAGGGCACAATAACCTGCTTCTGCAACCTAGTCCCTGTCCACACACAAGGAGACAGTCTCCGCCCCAAAGCTCCTCCCTTCCCCAGCGCAAAGGAAGCCCACCCCACACTGCCCTGCCCTCTCAAGCCCCGCCCCCTCAGGCCCGCCCCGCCCCTCCAGGCTCCTCCCCTCAGGCCTGGGAATGCTCTTCTCCCACTTGTCACACACATTCTCCCTCTCACTGTTACATCTTGGCTCAACCAGAGTCTTCAGCCGAACCTACGCTCAGTACCCGTGGCCCATCTCTGTCCGTCACAGAGCTTGTGCTGCTGTAGGAATATCTTCCTGCTCTTTCCGTCCTTAGGGGAATAAAGTATCCACTAGGGCAGCCCCTTCTGCGTCCTGTCGGATGACCAGCACCAATTAGTGCCTCCAACAGCAGGTCCTCGAAAAGCCCACATGGAGCCAGCGGATTTGGTGGGGACACTTGGGTCCATCTTCCGCTGTCCCCCATGCACGCACACCCACCTCTCATACCATTCCCAGACAGAAGGCTCTGTGGTCCCAACTCTGTAAGTGAGAGCGTTGTGTGATCTGTCCAGGGGAGGAGCCCACACTGCAGTCGCACCAGAGCCCGGGGCGCTGATGAATTCCTCAAGAATAGGAGAGACTGCCTGAGCATAATTTTTGTTCTGTTTTCTCCTTGAAATGCAGGAAATGGAGGACAGTTATGATCTGGTCACCAAAATACACTGAAACAACACATACAGGAAAATGATTTCAACTTTTCTCCGAACATGCAGCTGTCTTGTACTCTTATAGGATGCTGATCAAAATAAGTTATCTTTTATCCTAAAATGAAGCATTTTCTCTTTAAAAAGTCATGCAAGCTGAGTAAAGTGGCTCATGCTGCTAATCCCAGCTACTTGTGAGGCAGAGGTTGGGGAACTGTGGATCAAGGCAAACCCATGCACAAGAAGTTTGTGAGACTCAATCTCAACGGATGGCTGGGCATGGTGGCACATGACTCTCACCCCAGCTATGGGGAAGAACAGGGCTGGGGGCAGCAGCTTGCGCTTGTCATCCCCAGAGACACAGAGAAGCACACGTAGGAGGGCTGCAGTCCAGCACAGCACACAGAGAGACCCCATCTCAAAAATAACCAAAGCAGAGGGGCCCATCTCCAGTATCATGACTTTAAGCCACAGTGCCCCAACAACCAAAACCCTGAGAGGAAAATCACACCCAACCAAGACTCCTCCATCTTTCTTTTTAACACCACGTGGCATCATGGGTAGAGAGAGCGGGAAATCCACGGCCCCCTCTGCGTTCACCTGGAGAAACACTCGTGTGGCACCCCGGCCTTCCCTCAGGCCCTTCTCGTGATTTCCCCCGGATGCCTGTGCTGAGCGCATCAGCGCCGGATGGCAGATTATCATGCTCCTCAAAAGCCTTCTGTGTGGCTCCGTGTTTTCACCCAGCTTGCAGGGCATTCCCAGGCAGATCGCATGGCATCGGGGGGCTCAGCCGTCCTGGGGATAATGCAGGCTGCCCTCTCCCCTCGGTCCTTCACAGGTGCCTTGGTGCCAGGCCCGGCAACGCACAGGGCCTGTGCCCCCCCATGGGCCCAGCGGGCTTGCCTCCGTGGACCTCCCTCGCACCTCCCTTCCATCCCTTCATGGTGTCCCCAGCACCACCTTGGAGAGGCTGCTCGCGTGACTTGTGGCCCTGAGAGAATAAGCGTCCACGGTGGACACAGCCCCAGTCTGACGGGGCCGAGGCGGGCTGGCAAGGGAATAGCTCACTTCTGGCTAACTTCACCCAGAAGCCCAGCACTGCAGCTGGGTAGGAACGTGCGCGGCTCACCTAACACCTATGTGGTTTTCCAGGTGTGGAGAGTGTGGGAGAGGCCAGCGCGGGCCGGCGGTGACCCGCCCTCCCGTCGTCCTAAATGGATAGGCAAGCTCTTTCTGGTGATGGCCCTCAGCCCTCCCTCTCTTTATGAGCTCCCTCTCTTCCCCACAGAGACACATTAGGTTAAGCGCTCTAAGATGACAGTCAGTAGTGTCAAAAAGACAAAGCAACACAAACTCCCTTGTAACCCGTTTTCTATCTTCCTCTCCCAGGAAGTCGGGATACGCTGGTCCTGTGGAAAGGCACCGAGGCACATGCACAGTTTTCAGAGTGTCGGGATGGTCTTACTTAGAGCTGTGAAGGAATTGCTTCCTCACCCCGTGCTTTTCCGTGGCATGCTTCTGGAAGAAGACAACATTTTCTCTTAAGGTGCAGCCAGCCTTGATTGCTAGGAGCTTGAGATTTCTGTCCTAATTACTAAATTAATTACCTCTCAATATAGCAGCTTGTTTACGCCACAGATAAGTGCTGTTGTTTTAAATAAGGTAATGGCTCAGGCACAGTCCCGCACAGGCTGTGGTCTCCTTCTCCTGTGCTCTTTCTGAGCTAACCAGATCTTGAGTAGCACTATTATTTATGGAAAGTACCACTTTGCGATATCCTTTATTCAAGAGTCATTTTTTTCTTTTTGTAACCCAATTTGACATTCTTACAACTGTATTTTCTAACATAAAGAGAAGGGCCTTCATCTCAGTTCCACCGCAAAGATGTGCTGCCCCGCCCCCCCACCCTCCACCTGGGTCCAGGCTAGGAAGAGCTTCCAATGGGTGGGCTCCATCTCTAACACATGGCCCCAGCAATCAAGCTGCCCACGGGGGCTCTGAGCACAGGTCTCAGGCCCACTGTCGATGGACAGACTCCATCCCGGGAAGCCAGGTCCCAGGGCACAGGAGAGCTGGTGGCTGGATTGAGTTACTTCTAGAATCCACCTTCTAGGCTCTCAGACCTAACCAGCAGAGAGATGCTTAGGAAGCGTTGTCCAGGAGAGGAGCAGGGCTGAGGACCCAGGCTGGGCTCTAGGGGAAGAGAGTGGCGCAGGGCCCCTCCTCTCCCCTCCCGCAGAAGCTGAGCCCTGGCCTGGGGAGCTGGGCCCCAGGCTTGTTTTGCGTCTCCTCACTGCCAGGGTTGCCTGCCGTGGGCCGGTTCCCTGAACCTTCCTCCACTGCTTCGGCCCAGCACTACAGACATAAAGCTAAACTCCTGGTTAAGTTACTTTGATAGCCAGGCATTACAGTGGGTTAAAAATGTGAAAGAGAAAATAATTGCAAATGGGTGTTGCTCTCAGCACCGCTGAGCATGATGAAGGCTGTAAAAACCAGCCTCAGATACAGGCTTTGTTTCAGAGGAACGGGGTGGCTCCGGTGGCTTGGGTGCTGTCCAGGGTCCTGATTGGTTCTCCCCAAAGGCTTCGTGAAGGCTACAGGCCACACGGGCAGCTGGGTTTACAGAACCTTCGCCAGAGCATCAAAGCCTCACAGGATGCCAGGCTGTGCTTTGCACGGTTGCTGGGAATAAAAGGGTGGAAGACACACTCTGGCCGAATCCCCCAAGCAGACTTGCCTGCGGGTCTCTTAGGAAACAGCCTGATGAGAAACCGAGTTCGATCTTCACTCTCCTTCCTGCCTTGGGAGCTGATATAAAAATGAGGAATGGTAGTGCTGCCACTCCGCTCAACTCCATTTTAATTGAAAATGATGTCTAAGATCGCTGCCTGCTTCTCCTTCACCACCCCCTTCCCTTCACCGCGCGCGGATTAATGCACCTGCTCATATTAAAAGCCCTGCTATTTCCTGTAAATACGTACAGGTTTCTGTTTGTTTGTACAATAAATATTACCAAGATCATACGGAAATTAAACTGGAGCTGGGTGATGTCTGCCTGCCCGTGTTCCACTGCACATTAATCACATCCTTGAGAACTATTATCCCCAACATCACAGTTCCTGTGTAAATGTTATTTTTCCTTGGTTCTAAATTGAGAAGCGGGAATCTCCTAATGGATTTATAGCTTATCAGTGAGTTTCAGAGAAGCTGCAGATGGATAGGTTCTCTCAATAGAGTATTCATTTAAAACAATCGACCGCAGTTCAGTTCTGCAGTCTATTTGTTTTGGTAAACCGGAGCACCCTCCATTATTCACTCTATTTCTAAGGGAAACGTATTACCCACGCACACAACACTGCTCTCTGGGAACACAAGCCAAACAGTGTGTCTCTACAGGGGTATATTTAAGGTAAAAGCGACGATCTCGTCTCTTAACCTTTTGCCTTTTCCTTTAAAGAGAGGAACATCAGTCTAAAGATGCAGAGTTAAATAAAATTAGGTTTGTACTCTGAATGGTGTGGTGGCAACGCAAGGCTGACTGGAGGGGTTCCTCCTAACTGGGTAATAGAACGGCCAGTTCTCACAGAAGCACTGCCGCCTCTGCCCCAAACAGCTTCAGCGTGGAGGGCTAAGGAGCCCGGGACTCGGTGTGGGCTGAGCATCCAGACTGCATCTGGGGTCCGGAACGCCATCCTCACCCTTGGAGGTGGGACTTGTCCCTGCTGGGTCCCAAGGCCTGGATGCATGAAGGTCCCATGGAATGCAGTTAATAAGTAAGTCGCCTGCTCCTTCTTTGAGCATTAGGATGAGGACCCTGCCTTCCCTGTGCTATCAGGGAAGGTCTCAGGGACACAAGGGAATGTGGTTCTGAATACATCTGGTCTTGTCCCCAGCATGGCCCCGAAAGGCAGGGGCAGGAGCAGGGGGCGGGAATCAGCCTCATCTTCTTTTCTATATAAAATAGGCTCCACGGGAAAAGATGGATTTTAAAATATGAAGAACTGGTACTAGGAAGGATGCTGGGGAAGAGGAGGATAGGAAAAGGTGATCACACATGATCAAAGCACATTGTGTACATACAGAAATACCACGGTGAACAGCATTCGCTTATGCAATGAATATGTGTTAATAGTGATAAATAAAGCAAAATTGAAATCAATCATCAAGGTCCCTGTACCCCGATGAGTCAATTATCCAATTTGCAAGGATCTTTTCTCCAAGTAGCTAGATAGTGGCATGCATGTACCTCACAAACATGCACACACACACTTATACACACACACACACACACACACACACACACACACACACCTGAACACATAGCTCCAGGTATGTAAGACCAGCCTCTGACCACAATCTGTAGTCAAATGCTCTACCCCTGAGCTATACCCCCAATCTGACCACAATCTGCCCTGCAGTACTCCCCCTTAATCCCTGTTATTGGAGAACAAGGGCAGGCTCAGAACAGACTTCAGCTCAAGCCTCGGGCTGGGCTCGGCCCCACCTGCTAATGACAAGAAGCAGTGATGGCCACTTGAAATCTAGCAGACACTGATTGCCTTGAAAACCAGCACTTCACATCTCCCTGCAGGGAGCAGGGGAGTGCCTATGGGTGGTCATTGAGTTTTTCTCGCCAGTGAGGACATGGATGTAATTGGACCATGTGTCTGAAATGCTAGTGTTCCAGGAGAATGTCATTTTAAAGTATCCTTGTTAAAAGAATATGATCAATGGAAACAAGGAAAAGACACATCATCATGGTGAAGTTGGATCCCCAGAGAATGAAGTCTCGAGTGTCTACTCGAAGCCTCCTATTTACCCTCAGATGCTATTTGTTGGGAAACTCCTAGGGCCTTCCCACAAGAGCCAGCCGGGCTCCTGCAGCCTCAGATGTTAGTCAGCTGCAGTTAGCCATCCAGGGAACCCCAACATTCCCGAGCAGCAGGGAGCAGTACCCTCCCCAGCCGCCCCCCCCCCCAGCCTGGCTTTACAGCCTGTGCGAGATGCGGTGCCACAGACTGCAGATTTTGTCTGCAGCGTCAGGTGAGGACTGCGCTTGTGCAGAACCTCTGCCCCGGCCCAGCTGCTCCCCGGGATCTTCCTTCCTGGGAAGGTTCTGGATCCGGGAACCTCCCTTCCTGGGAAGGCTCCCGATTCCAGGGCAAGGCCAGAACCAGCGCTGGCACACTGGCAGAGCAGGGAGTAAGAGAAGACGTGAGATGGGTCCGTGTGGATGTTCAGAGCAGATCTGCTCATAGAACCTCGGAGGGAAACCAGGCAAATACCCCCCCACCCCATGGGCTCGAGACCCCCACCACAGGGATTTCTGGTGACGCTGTTTCTGTGCTGTGCTGGACCCACAGAGCGCGCCCAGACACCCTGCACCAGCCGCCAGGGACCCGGATGCTTCTGCTGAGGCAGTGTTATGACAGGCGATCTGTTCCATCCCGGGAGGAGGCAGCCGGGTGGGGCCTGGCGATGAGGCTCGGGTGGAAGGTGAGGGCAGAGACTGCAAAGCTGGAGGCTGCTCCCTGAAATTATGCTGGGATGAAATGAGCTCTCAGTGATTTTAACCCAGGGCCTTACATGAGAGAGGCGAGCACTCTAGCACTGGAGCAACCACCCTCAGTCCTTTAAGTTATTAGTCAGGTCCGGGCTTTCTGTCTCCTGAGTAGCTGGGATTACATCAATGCACTACCAGCTCTAAGGCTGACTCCTTAAGGCAGGCTCTGGTGTCTGAGGTCCTGTAGTAGAAGCTCCACTCAGGCCCTTCCAGCCCTGTCTGCTCAGCCTCTGCCTCCACCCACCCTGTGTACTGACCATAGCTGCCCAGCTTGGAAGCTGGTGGAACTGCAGTCCAGCCACAACGGTTAGATCTCCAGGCAGGAGCCGGGGAAGGTGGTGCTGAGCCCTGAGGATTCCAGCTTTCCACGGTTCCCTCCAGACGAGCCTGCCCTTTCCCAACAAGCAGGGTACACTTCCACAAAAGCCTGTATTCACCCCATATAATAGGCTCTTTGTTAATTTGTGTCTTTGTTAGGTCTTTATGTCATCATTCATGAATGCTTAACTGGCACACAGCGACTGCACGTGGTTATTGGTACAGTGTGACTTTCCAATACATGCACACATTGTGTAATGATCAGATTAGGGTAATTGGCATCTCCATCCATCACCTCAGACATCCATCATCCCTCCCTGCTGGCCTTCTTGGAGCATTTGATTAATGCTTGTCAGCTGTAGTTACCCCCGCAGTGCTGTAGAACTCCAGAAATTAGTTCTCCTGTCCAGCACCCCCTGTACCCATTCCCTATCCACTCTCCATTCCTGCCCCCATCTGCAACTCTGTTCTGGTCTCTCCTTCTGTATCTGCACAGACACGTCAAAGGGACTCGGGTTGGCACTAGAAGGAGTGTCGCCTTGTTGTGGCATTGCTGCTGCCCCCCCAGACCTGTGCTCCTCTCTGCTCTGTACAACTCCACTACCCGACAAGCCAGGTGGATGCCACAGGACTCCCGGCAGTGTGCAAAGAGCCTGCCTGTGGGTTATTCTGCATCCAGGCCTCTCCCTCTGCAGCAGGGCAGCCTCCAGGGGCTCTGACCCTCAGCCGGGCCTGTTGTCAGCTGGGAAGACTCCACACCCGGCACATTCCCAAGGTCACAACATCCCTCCGTCTGGCCAGGATTTCCTTGTCTGTCTGATCTGACTCCCGAGCTTGGAGCCAGCTCAGAACCACAGGTACTTGGTGGCAGCATCCTGTCAGGCTGGCTGCCTGTGCACACAGCACTGCAGGGCTGGGAGAAGGGAGCCCTTCCCAGGTCTCCAAACCAGCAAGCAGCCGTGGGACACCTGCAGGACACAGGGCAAAAGCGGAGTTTTGGCCTGGTATGGGGCCCCGCTGAGGTGCAGAGCTGTGGGCGGCAGAGGCCCTGCCAACACGCCCGTTTCCTCAGCTCCACGCCAGCCCCGCCCCCTCACCGCAGCCTGGTCCTTTCCACCATAAGCCTTCTGTGCAGAGCTAACAGGAACCTTTCTCCTCAGATGTGAGGACCACAGGGTGTGCAGGGAGCTGCATGGAGATGGGAGGTCAGCGGCCCATAGGCAAGGCAGGCAAACCACGCTGCAGCACCTGAGCTCACAGCAGCCCAGTGGACCTCTCCCCGGGCAGCCTCTGAACTATGGCCATGACACTAAGGGCTTGGAGCACACAGCACTGAGGGCTGAGGGCACACCGCACGCAAGATTGTGAGCACACTGCAGTAAGGCTGTGAGCACACCCTGCGGTAAGGCTGTGAGCACACACTGCAGTAGCACGAAGGCTGTGAGCACACATTGACTGTGCTGGGCCCAGAGTGCATGTAGGTTGCTTCCTCTCACCCTGAGCAGTGCAGTGCTGATGCCAGGGCCTCCAGGGCTCTGAGTGTAGCTGTCCGTCCCTGGGCAGCAGGTAGGCAAGCTGGAATTCGAGCGCCCACTCATCCAGTGCTCAGGATGCCGCCAGGCCTGGCCAACCAACGGGTCCCAGAGCCCCTTTATTCTGGGTCCCGGAGCCCCACTGACATCAGTGCAGCCCAGTGGTGGCTTCTCCCAAGGAGAGCCCTGCTCAATGGCGGCTCATGCAGCCCCAAGGAAACCCTGGCCACAAAGGTGAGGACCACAGAGGAGCCACTGCACATAGCAGTGGACAGTCCTGCACGGCTGTGGCTGATCGAAGCCATCATTCAGCTGAGGAAAGCTAAGCGACGCTCACAATGTCTGAAAAGAGACCATCTCTCCTGAAGCCTTTCATGGCACCCAGCTACCAACCCCCACTGGACACCCTCCGATTCCCCTGGGGTCTGCCTGCCCTCCAGGGTGTGGGCAGGGATGGACAGCCAGGCCCCCTCTCTCTGGCCCTCGCCAAGGGAGCTTTTGCTGGGCATCTCTCCAAGCCACTTGTTGGCCCACAGCCAAGGCTTGGTCTACCAAGACCGCGAGTCCATACCGGACAAGCCCCTTTGGAGCTATTTCCTCTTATGAGGGTCTGGATGTGGAAGTTACCATCTGGGCTGGACCTGAAATCCCCCAAGTCCTCCAGCCTTGTTCCCCCAACACGACTCATTTGCTTCCATCTCCACGCAAGTCATGTTTGAGAGAATGTTATTTGTGAAAATAAAAGCTAATTGATGTTATAGTTGGAGAAATTGGCACTGCTGCGTGCTCGTAAGTGTTCAAGCAGCAGGTGTCTGGGCCGGGGCTCAGCACTGACAGGCCAGGTGCGCACGCCTGCGGAGGAGAGAGGCCTTCACTAATGAGGGTGTACCTGGCGGGCCGAGCCTGGAGGAAAGTGAGACTGCCCTCATTTGTACAACTTGCATGGTTGCCGCTTGAAAAGTAAACCATAGGCTCGTTCTAATCGCTTAAATTTAGGAAAATCAACTCCTCCTCGGGGCTTGGCGTGAGAGTTGGGCCTGTGTGTCTGGGGTTTTGAGACGGCAGCCATGCCCCTGGGACCGCCAGCGGCTTCGCCAGGCAGAGACGGCTGCACCGCCTCCACTAGCTTGCAGCAGGGTGTCTCCAACAGGGCAGTCTGAGGGCAAGCCCACCACCGGCCGGACTCCCCGCGACCCCCAGAGAACCAAGGCAGCCGAGCCCCGGGCCCGCAGGAAGGCAAGATGTCCTCTGCCCTGGCTTCCTGTCCCTTGCCCTTGGGGCACCGGCCTTGGAAGGGAAGCTGTTTTGTGTCTCCACGGCAGCCCCTATTAACCACCTGTGACTCTGCCTTCCAAAGAGACCCATTTTTCCATCCAGCTGTCTTTTCAGCTAAACACCAGAACCCCCTCAGGACCAGGTGGGAAGATGCCTCTCGGGGGAGTTATTTACATTTTCACAGTAACTCTAGGCACTTCCCATCAGCCTCCAGCCCGGGCAGCCTTCCTGGGCTCACCGTGGGCCCACAGCAGGCGCATCCCAGGAAATGGAAATAATGCCTGCAACAGGCACTGGCCCCCTCCACCACGCGACCACCAGGCCCCCTCCACCACGCGTCCACCAGGCCCCCTCCACCATGCGTCCACCAGGCCCCCTCCACCACGCATCCACCCGGCCCCCTCCACCATGCGTCCATCCACCTGTCACCAGTTCTGATTGCCGGGGCACCACATGGCAGGCGTGCTGCCAGGCAGGGAGGGGAGCGCGTACTCCCCCGCCTGATCTTCCCCAGCTGTTTGTGGTCACCTGGGGATGCTGCACCCCAGAGACCTAGAGAGGGTGGGGTTCAGATGACAGCGTCCTGGGGCGATGAGCCAGTGCTGCCAGGGAGCCTGGTGCCCGCCCATGAGCGCTTCCCCTTCAGCCAAATTCCTCCCCTGTGGTGGGTCTTCGCTGCGTCTGCACTACGCAGCCTGACCAAAGGAGCTTCTAGAACATCACCTCAGTCTACCACATTCTAGAAAATTTTTCAAGAAGTCCATGATGGTTTCCACAGAAGCCTCCCCCCCCCCATCAGAATGCCTAGCCCAGGAGACACCCACAGGTGCCAACCACACGGGGCCTCCGACTGCACAGCTGAGCTTCTTCATCCTCAGTCCTCATCCTGTTCCCACACAAGGGCACCGGGGCTGCTGGCAGCCCTGCAGGGGAGCCACTCAGGGCCGTGTGCCCACCTGGCAGAGGGAGGGCCCTGGTGGTAACCACCCAGGCCTGGGCACTGGGAAGCAGAGACACACATCGCTGCACGTTCCTAACCACTCATCCGACACACCCGTGCCCATGCAGGGGCCGAAGCATGGGGGCCACGGGAACCACCCGTACCTCCCCAGGGACACCTCCAGTGCTGTCCCCTCCCTGTGGGGAACGCTCCCCGGGAGGGAGCTTCCCGGGGGAGCTGTGGATCCCGGCTCTCGGCACTCAGTGAGATCCTGGGCTAAGCTCCCTCCAGAGACCTGAGTGGCAGCCGGTTCTGCTGGGGTCCTCCCCGAGGCCCTCCCCTCCTGGTTGTCTGGAAAGGAAAGGGTTTCCATGGCAACCCTGGACAGCTCTGTGCTGAGGGAGGCAGGACCTCCTCACCCTGCAGCCCTGAGCGACGCACGGGGAGGGTGTGCGTCACGGGGAGGGTGCCAGCCAGGCTCCCCGGCCCAGCGCACTCAGCGGGGCAGAATCGAGTTCTGTTGTCCTCGAGCTCTGTTGTACCCAGGCGTCTGTTAATGCAGTCTGCCTGCCCCCCATGCAAAGCACAGAGACAGGCTACGGGCTGACCGTCTGCCCTTCCCTCCCTAGCCCAGCCCACGTCTCCTGCCTCTGTGTCTGTGCTCACAGCGGAGGTTCAGGTTCATGGAAAGGATGGGGCTGGATGCCACCTGCTCTGAGTTCACGCTGTGCTTGGAGAATTCTGGAGAGATGGGAATGGAAGACTTTCTGAGCTGGCGACAGCCTTGCTGGGGGGAGGGGTGGGCAGGACTAAGGGGGGAGGAGTCCCGGGATCACAGGAAGCAGCAGCCGCCGTCCAGGTCCCAGCGCTCCGGTCACAGGAGAGCCCACTCTCGTGCTCAAGTCCCATCCACTGCCAAGCGTGGTGCTGGGAGAACCTGCGGGCCTGGGCCAGACCATGTCCACGATGGAGCGGGCCTGGGGCCCATGCTCCGGAGGCCAGCCCTCAGGGGAGAGGGGGCCGCCTTCTGGAAAGGAGCTGCCTCCTCCATCAGGCAGGCAGAAGCAGAAGTTCAAGCCAGTGGGCTCGTCAGCTGTGAACGCTGCTGGTAGAGTGCGGCCGGCCGTGTGGAGACTGATGGCACCGACGGCACTGGGGCTCTGCCTTAGAGCTGTGCCCCCGCCCCGTTCCCCACCCTGGAGCACACAAGGAGGAGAAGTCAGGACAGGACAGACCAGGAGAGAAGGAAGGCCAGAAGGAGGACAGGGACACAGGAGACCACTGCAAGTGTGGATGCAGGGCTGAGCATTCGCCGGGGCGAGGTCTCCATGCGCCTCGGGACACCACCCACTCAGCACAGTTCTGCTGTAAAAGGAGTGATAATGATGCCGAGGTCCGGTGGGGTGGTGAGTGCCAACTGCTTGAATACACAAATTAACACATCAATAAACTAGCCACACAGCAGCCGCGGACACACGGACAGGAGGAAAACAGGCATCTTTTATTGGGATGCTGTTTCCAGATTCTCACAGTTACCAGAAGAGAAGCCACAGCCAAGCAGGACCTCAGCAGCAGCTGCAGGCAGACAAGAAATCTGGGAAAATGTCAAAATTAATAAGCCAGGTCACAGATGCCAGCGAGGGGACCAGGCGGGGAGTAGGGGCAGGACGGCACCGCACCAACCAAGCTGCTGGCCTGCTCCTGGGATTCAGCGTACATTTGTCCATCTTGAAAAAGAAGTGTGGATTTCACCATGCCATAAACAAGCGCGCACAGACACACAGACACACACACACACGCACACAACCTGAACTGCAGCTGATCCTTTCAATGTCTACGATGGATCCCCAACTCCTCCCTGGGAAGAGGCTGAAGAGAGCAGAGGCCACCCGTCCCCTGAGGCCTCACCTGAGGTCCGGCTGTGTCCCCAGGGATAGAGAAACTGCAGTCCTGTCTCAGTCCCTGCAGGTGGCTAAGGGGGACCTGAGTCGCCAGTGCTTCAGGGACTCAGGATCGTGATTCTACCCCAGGGCCCATGGCCGCTGGAGCTGAGGAGATGCTGGGCAGACGTCAGTCCGCCTCAGGCAATTCTACAGCCACAGCTTTCCATCCCTTGAGGGAGCCATCTTGAGTTTGGACTCCTTTGGGGCAGAGCTCTCTCTCCTGTCCCTGTGCTCATATCAGCCAGGGTCTGAGGAGGATACGGGGCTGCTCATGGTGCTGGGAGCCCAAAGCCGCCCCCACTGCAGCAGGTGGCCGGGAAGGCCAGGCCAGGCAGGGCATGAGGCCCCATGGAGCCCGCCGTCCTGGGCCAGGACGCCCCAGGACGCCTCCTGTCTTTCCAGGGTTCTCTAAGGGAGCTAAAGCTCTGGCCCGCCATGCCCTCCAGCAGCTGTGTGCACATCTGCCTGCTCTGCTTCCCTTTACCAGCAGCTCTCAGGGGACTGCTGTCATTGGGACCTCTCAGAGTTGGGGGTGGTGGGGGGTGCCGGTCCACACACTGGGACCTCGGCCCCGCCCACAGGAAGCCACACACTGCACCGGTTAGTGCCTGTGAGCATGTGCAGAGGGAGACTGCCCCCTGCAGACTCCAGGGCCTGAGCTTGGTCCTAGAGAATCCGCAGGCTCAATTAGGAAGCAACTTGAAAACAGAGAGAAGGCTTGGTCTCAAACAAACCCCTCCAGGCTGATCTGACTCAGAAGCTCATTCCCTCCCCTACCCCGGACAGGTGGATCTAGTGAACATTTCCTCACAATCTGATTCATACAAGAACGATACAGTGACGGTACCCTTTGGGAAAGATAACCTCGAGCCAAAACTTGTGAGAGCTGAAAAACTGCCAGCCTCTGAGACAATCAAAACCAGGACTGAAAATACATAGTGAAAGCGTGCGACGTGATCACAGAGTGAAGCACTTTAACATCAACACGTGTTTCACCAGAGCCAACATCCGGTTGGAGAAGTGGTGGGCGATTGTTCCATGCTACGAGGGGCGCAGAGGGCAGCACCCCCTCCGGGCAGCAGGTGACAGGAAGGGGAGCCTGGGGCTGGAAGATGAAGTCCTGGGCCTCCGACCCGCTGCCTCCCCAGCAATGGGCCTCTGCCCAAACACTTCTGCTGAGGAGGAGGATTTGAACAGAGTCCGCCAGTCTGCCTTCTGTTTCCTTTCAACCCTGATTTTGCATACACGTTCTCTTTTTTGGCCTCTCAAAAGCTTTGCTCCTTGGGGAGAAGAGAAGGGGCCAGAAAGTCTGCACGCTCAGCTGTTTTCAGAACCTGCTGTGCACCATGCGTCCATCCGACACAGTTTAGAAGATGCCACAGGCACCCTGGAAATACACGTGTGTCTGTCTGTCTGTCTGTCTGTCTGTCTGTGTGCAGGTGGGAAACCTGCCGGCTGGCTTTGTCACCTCACCTAGTGCTGTAAAATGTGTCCAGCTGTGTGACTGGCTCTGCAGAAAACCTGAGCTGCCCACGAAGCACGTGAGCTCGCTCTCACACTCGGAAAAGCCGACAAGGACCCTTTGAGAGAAGCCGAGACGTGTGTGGGCCATCACAGCAGCTGGCGCTGCCCAGCTCAGTCGGGCAAAACTTGCAGCACAGTAGTCCTGGAGATGCCCTAACCTGAACCCACTTCAAGAAAGGCCTCTGCCTGTGTGCCCGGCACAGTCAACAGACCACCCGCCATTCTCCAGTCTCTTTGGGCCTACCTCACCTGCCAAGAAGCAAGGAGGCTCACCAAGTACTGCTCACCAAGTACCTAAGTACTTGTGCAGGCTCACACCAATGCTCTCCTCTGAGCTCAGGCCTCTCCACTGAGCCAGGTAACCAGGTCAGCACTGAGACAATACCGCATTGTATGTTCAAAACCCATCGTGGTCTGGGGCAGCTGGAAAATCCAACAGAGGATAAATGACCATGATCAGATCTATCCATGGCATCCGGGAAGCTCTAGTTGACATGACGGTTTTTAAATATGAAACTGAACCAAAAAAATCTATTTCCACCCCTAATGAAAGGTTTGAGTTACACGGCAGATAAAAGCACCCTTTTGCAGAAATGCCGCCATTTATTTAAAGAAAAGTGAGGGCTATTTTACTTACTGAGCAGAGACCATTGTGCGACGCCATAAAGTGTTATTGGAACTTAGAATCTCCCCTCCAGCAACCCGTCATTAGCCTGACAAATGTCAAGTGCTAATCTAGAACTAATGGGATTTAATTTTATGAATTGTTTTCACAAATATTAGAAAACATCTTGAGAGACACATACTGTATCATGATGGATGCATGCAGATGCCCTGGCTGCCCATCTGAATTATTCATCTCCACCACTTTATTTACATAGGAGAATGATACTTGATTCGTTTGGCAGATTTTAAGCTACAGTTTCCATCAGTAAACTGAGCCCCTGGTGTGCAGCCGAAGGGCACGGCGGTGGGAGGCACTGTACAGAGATAGCGCCTTTATCTCATGACTTTCTCCAGCCTTTAGAAAACAAATGCATGTTTGATCTGTTCCATTTTTAAAAATCTTAGCTCTGTAATGGTACTTGCAAATCTGCTTTCAAAAGAAACATTTCCCTGTCTGGTTTCCTTTCATCCTATTTAGGAGTGCCCTCTGCTTGTGCGCTCTCTCTCTCTCTCTCTCTCTCTCTCTCTCTCTCTCTTCAAAACAGCTTTTCATTCTCCAATCCATGTTATTACCCTGGAAAACAAATAAGAGCACAGGAAGGTAAAGGAACTAGGCAAAATTCCCCGCAGGATGCAGGGCAGACACTGGGGAGATGGAGGGTCCCTCGTTCTTGCTGCAGGCCATCCACAGTGCCAGGCTGGGGCCGGGGGCGGGGGGAGGAACTTGCACAGTGCAGGGGCTTCACACGGGACACTTAGCTGTGTGGTGACTTTGGGTACCCAAGTCTGAGCATGCTCAGGGGGACCGCACTTCCCAAACCATGGTCACCAGAGGTCACCTGCACAAGAACCTTTGGCCAGGAGTGGTCTCTGCCATCTCCAGTTCTTCTTTCAGGTCTTCAGATCTGCCCGGCGTCTCTCCGTGAGCCCCAGTAGGATTTCAGAATGAATTCCCCGAGGCCCCCATGTGGCTGAGGGGCTGGAGAAAGCAAAGGTACTGGGGCAACGCTGTCCTGAGAAGGAGCTTGGCACGAGGGCCTGGCGCCACGCGGCCTCGACCGCTGCCCTCTCTTCACTCTCCTCCTCCAGACCACCTCCCCAGCCAGCGAGAGGACATGTTCCCAACAGGGCTGGCTAGAACTCAGTCTATTCATTCCCTTTGTCTACTTTGTCCACTTCTCCCTCCCTCGAACATGGGTCTCTTTCCACATCTTCCCCCATCCCCTCCTTCTTCCTCCCTCCTCCCCAAGTCTGGGGTAGGAGTCCCTGACATCTGTCTTCTGTGTGGGATGTGGAAAGTGAGCCTCAGAAGTAATCTGGGTGCTGAGGAGCCGCTGGCTTCTCCCATCACAATGGCAGAACTCTGTGAGAGCTGTCGGCAGTGCCAGCGTCGACTTCTAGCCCATCACAGAAACGGCTCTCACTGAGTCCCTGTTGCTGGCTCAGCGGCCGGTGAAGCTGAGATCAACAGCACATGTGCACGGACCCCGTGCCAGAAACTTGCCCCAACCTTAATCGTTTGCAGCTGGGTAACAAACTCCCCTCGGAGCCACTTCAAGCCTCACCCGAACGTGGGTCAGGAGGGAGCTTCTCATAGAGATCAGGGGACACAGGAATTTTTCTGAAAGACCCCACAGTCACTCAGGGTGAGTTACCAGGGAGCATGTCCCACCTCACACAGAACAAAGAGGCAGCGGGGAGTTTACAGGCCCCTGGGAGCAACCGGTCGGCGAGGTCCTGCAAAATTGTCCAAGCTGGGCCATTCACCATGCCCTGTCCAGGAGGGTCAAGGCTTGGAAATGCCCAGGAGCAATACCCCGACACTTGGGTGGGCCATCTTGCAGCTACAGAAGTGAGGATCTTTGTTCTGACACTGTTGCCTGGAATCTCCTGTGAGAGCTCCACACACAGCCCCAAGACCCCGGTGGCGGTGGCCAGACAGCATGGGAGTAGCCAGACGTATTAGGTTTTTGGTAAAACAATTAGGGAAAAGCTAAGCAGCTGATCAGTTCATCAATTTATCTACCCCACACCACCCAGACAAGACAGGTCACCACATGAGCTCGGATAAACACATTGATCACTTTGGAGAATTCAGCCTGGGGCTTCAGAATCATTAATTCTACCTCATCGCAAACGTTTTCCTTTAAGTTGATCTATGAAACATTTTTTCCTGCATTTGACTCTCGCTGTTGGTATTTTAGATCCTTTTAGATTCATGTACTATTAATAATGCGCAGGAAGCTGTAGCTTCACCTCTTATCTCCGTAACTGCACTCTTACCCAGACTGCTGGGAGGAGCCATCCCTGGACCAGATTTTTGTTTCTGTACCTTTAATGACTCCAAGAAAATACTTAGATTTCACTTGCCAAAGAATCAAAAGTACTTATTAGTCATCTGCATTTTCTAATAGACCCTAGGAGAAGAATCTGATATGTGAGATTTCAACAACTCATAATTTTACCTCAACCATATTGACCCGCAATCTTTCTGTAGCCAAACTATTCCAAGAACAGGTGTTGGGATTAATTACGTCTGTGTCCTGAGCACCTTCTCAGAGATTGGGCAAGGGTTTGTGGAGAAGACACTAGATCTCACCAGGAGCTTCATGGCAGCGGGAAATTACATAAAGAGAGGAAGGATGTGCGCCACACGCACGGCTCACGGCTCAGCCCCTCCACCTCAGTAGTCCTTTAGTCAACATCTGCTGAAAACATGAGAGGTAGAATTTCTTAAAGACCCCGATGTGGGCCTTAGTGATCATCTTCATACATACGCACTGAATCCAGTGTTTGGTTAAAAAAAAAAGAAAAGGAAGAACGGGTGTAAATCCTGGCCAGTTCATTCAAGAGTACAGAAAGGAGGAAGCCCGCACTCCCTGGTCCAACCACAACCCCCACGCTTGACTTACAGGTCTCTCCTGGGTACCCCAGGAGCTGCACTAGCACAATGCTCACAGACATGCCCTGCAGGCAACCTGTGTCTGCAGAGATAGCCAACTCCAGGCCCAGGGCTCCCTGCAGCCGGGGTCTTCCACTGGCATAGCCAGGCCCTGCCCTCTGCTACCGCAGCACAGAAATTCCCTTAGGTATCCGTGGATAGAAGGTCTGGCTTCAAAAATCTCGAGATTTTATAAAAGTTTCTGTCTTTGTTCACTTAGAAAGTGTGTAAGAAGCGCTCCGATGGTGTGTTGGAAGGAAAGCTCCCAAGGAAAAGCATGCATTCATCTGGGCATATGTCATTTGGTTGTGTAAGTGTTCATGACATGGGCAATTCCAAGTTACCCACCTGGAGTTGGGGGAAATGCATGGGACTGAGCTTCATGACCTGGCCAGGCCTGCTCCAGCATGCGCCAGGGAAGGCCTATTCTTCGTGGAGTGGCGTACGGTGCTGCTGCTGCTCACATGCATGGGGGGAGGCTGCCCCGGAGACCTCAGGACCCATCCCCGAGCACAGAGCACCAAAGGCTTCCCTCCTCATCTACGATTACTAAACAATGATATGGGAAATTGATCTAGAAACACACAAGTGGGCAGTGCCTTGAACCGCACTAGCTACTGAACAAAAACACCTGAGGCCTGAGTAATTTCTAAAGAAAGAGAGAGTACAGAGAAAATGAAAATGAAACTGCCCCTCGCCTCCTGGAGTATGGAGAATGAGTCCCGTGGCACTGTGCTCAGTGCTAGGGCCGGAGCTGTCTCTACACCCGAGGCCGTGCCAGGGTGTGTGCCCACACGGCCAGGGCCGGAGCTGTCTCTACACCCGAGGCCGTGCCAGGGTGTGTGCCCACACGGCCAGGGTGGGAAGGCAGAAGGGATAGAAAGGGCAACCAGGCTCCTCCAGGGCTTGCTTCGGCACTGATCCTCACCCTCGGGCCTGGCTGCCTGACAGAGGCCCCACCCATGTCTTCTGTGGATCTGGAGACCGGGCTTTGGAGGGTGGGAAACAGGAAGCCACAGCAGGTGGAGGCAGAGCCCGTGTCCTGTCAGGTCCAGGTTCTGAGGGTCAATGTGCCAAGGGTTAGGCTCAAGAAATTTCAAAGATGTTCAGAAGGTATTTATCTTAATAACTTGGAGAAAATCACTTAATCTATAAAAATAAAATGCATAATTTTTAAATCAGCACAAGAAAATTCGGTGTATTCAGTGGAAAGTAATAAAAGATAGGGGAAACACAGTGAATTAAACACATGATTTAGGATGAGAGAAATAAGGCATAAAATAGTCACATTAACTATAAATATGTTAAATTTCTCCCTCACAGGGTAGGCTTTAGATTGAGTAGGGAAAAAAGAGCTATAAGAAACAAATTTAGAACAAAGGAGAAAGGAAAATTTCAGAAAATATGAAAAATAACTTAAAATATGAATTAAGCGGAAACTAGGATAGCATGTTTTGTGTTAAACAAAGCATTATTTAAAGTCAAACCATAATAACTGACAAGGTGTCATTTATTCATAAAAGGATAAGAAGAACTTGAAGACATTTCAGTCACGAGCACAATTAGAATATCCAGCCTAGACTTGTGTAGCTGAGACTTGAGTGGCTGAGTTTATAAACTCCTCTTTCTCCAAATATAGGGCCACAAAAAGGAAAAAAACTAAGTGTTCAACTCAAGAATCTCAGGGAGAAAAAAATGCAATAAACCAAACTGAAAAATGAGGAAAATAATATCCAAGCAATGAAGGAAGGGAAATAAATAAAATCAAAGCTCATTTCTTGACATATGAGCGGATAAAATTATAGAGGGTCTGGCATCTGCTTCAGAATAAGCAAGGGCTGTTGGGACGTCACTCGCTAGCCCTGGAACGAGATGGGCTCCATCCTGCTCTCCTTTCAATTTTTGTATACATTTGAAAACTTGTATAGTAAAGTGAAAAATGATTATCTTTAAAAATAATGAGGTGAGATTCTGACATAAACATAGGAAACCAATAATTATTACATGAAATCACAGATGAAAAACTACAAAGAGAGAATAATGAACTGTTAGTGTGGACTATGCCAGAAAAAAAATACCATTATTTTGAAAGAATTCAACTAATAAATTTATAATTTATGCAAATCAATGCCCCAAATTAGTGGAGGAAACTCTGGGAAAGAAAAGCAAGTAAAGTTGATCTACCCTAATAGATAATAGCACAGAAATCCACCTCCAGCAATGCCGGAAGAGGTCGTTTACACGGAATCTCTCACTGAGAGCAACTGTAAAAGCTGGGCATAGAACGGCCCTCCCTCCAAGGCCCTCAGACGCGTAAGACACACTGATGGAATATGGCATTCCCTTACAGCACCAAATCAGAGGAAATGGTAATATGTCTGGCCTACAATGCTGTATAGTAGAGGTCAGCTAAATACATGCAGAATCTTACAGTTATTTAAAGTGAATGGGCAAGTCCAAGGATAGACATTCTGTGTATTAGAGTCCTCATTGCAGACAGATGATAGGGAGTGGAAGTAGAATCCAGAAGCGAAACACTAAAACATTGTGAAACAAAATAAAACAAAACAAAAGTGAACACCAAGGAAGCCACGTGAGCGTACTGATTCACTGGTACCACGGAGGGCCGAAAACGGATGCCAAGAGAAACAAGAGATTAGAAGTCATGTCACATGCTGTGAGTCTCCTAGTAGCTGGACCTACTGTGTGGATGGCGGGAAGTCCACGGTCCCGGCCTTTTCCCTCGCTCTAGGTCAACCCAACCCTGGCGTAAGGACAAGTGGGAGAAGACCAGGACTAGATGAGGGAATGACCTGCAGAGCTGAGGGCACAATGGAGAAGCCCCAACTGTGCATCTCAGCAGGGGGCTGGAGGAGAAACAATCAACTTCACCAGGCAGGACCAGAGATTTGTGGCGGATGGAGGCAGAAGAGAAAATGCAAACCAGGCCCGGCACACCAGCTGGGGTGAACGAAGGAGGGGGCAGGAGTCTGAACCCAGCTGCCAACAAGGTGAGGGGCAGTGGTGGACACATAGCAGCAGCCCGCAGGAACACATTTGGGGTAGTACTCTTCTCTTACAAAGATCTGAAGGGAATTTTCTTTGTGTTTGTCATGGACAAGAGATAGAATAAGCTCTTTGCTCATCTGACCACTCTCCATGGATCAAGAGAGCCTGGGCAGCGGGGATAATGAGGAGTTCTGTATTTTTCTGACCAAGAATACAGAGAGGTGAGACAACACAGATAGAGAATGGAAGGGAAAGGGAAAACTGTCTCAAAAGGACTTAAAACGCCACTTGATTCCTAATGAAAATTGCTGTATAGGCTACAGGTGATGGGTAAATATTCACCATGAATCTTTTCAGGCGTGAAGATTTGCTTCCCAAGAATTGCCTTTATAAAGACTTAAATGGCTGTGCCCTCCTGTAGCTCAAGATATTGCTTCTGTCTATCACAGTGGAAACCTGTCCAACAGAACCTCTCATCTGTCACACAGAAGAAGCGGGAGCCATTCCACCTGCTCCAATAACCTGCACTAGAGGGGAAGGCCGGCCTGGACAGCAGCCTGGTCTGTGCGGACCGCCAGGTTTTCCCGAGAAGTGGAGAGTTGTGCATCTCGACAGAGTGCGTGCTGAATCGCCACCTTCCACCACCTCTCTAGAAAAGCCATTTGTTGCCTAATTGTGCAATCCCTGTAAACCTGTCACGAGAAGGCAGTGGCCTACCATGCTAAATCAAATTTTATTAGCGTGAGGAACGTCCACAAGTCAAGCCACAACATAGTCATGTCTTCATTCTCCGTGGGAACCCACAGCACAGATGTGAGGAGCCCACAAGCCAGGCCCGTGGCTGTACTTAGGAAGCCAGGAACCTGTTAGCCACAGGTGAGGCCAAAGACCCAACGGCTTCATCCTAAATCAGGGGTGTCCCCTGAGATGGTAGGTTTTCACTGTGGGCATGTCCTTACGACATTGGGGTCTGAGAGCCAATTCCAGGGTCAGAGGACACACACTGAGGAGCCGTGGGGCAGAGCGGGAATGGGGAGCACACAGCGCGCCCCATCATTTCCACACCTCCTCACCCCACCCTGCTTCCTCTGTGCTGGGCTGTCTTGAAGCTCCCTGGGCAGCCCCGTCCCCGGCCGTCCTCCTGCAGGACGCGTGGTACACGGTGCTGGCTCGCCTCCCGCTTCAGTGTTCCGGACATGGTTTTCCCTCTGGTAGCCTGATGTTCTGTATTGCTGGGCATGGGGTTCATCATCAGAATCGCTTCTCCCCGGAGACATGTCTTTGATTGTAAGGATGGGATGTGGCCGCATCCATCACTAAGATAATGAGAAGCAAGTTCGCACAGTGCTTCTGAAAACCCCAGCTGATGGTCTCCGTCGAGCGTGCGCGGCCTCCCCTGGGCAGCCCCCCCTCGGTGAGCCTCGGACAGAGCGGGGATTCAAGCCGCTTCCCCAGAACTGCTCCCTGTGGACCGGTCCTGAGGGCTGCAGGTCTTCCAGCTGTGTGCAGTGTTCGTGGTCCCACGAGGGGAGAAGACACCGAAAAACAGGTCAGGGAGGTGCCAGGTGTGGCAGGCACCTGTCGGTTTCATGGCCACCAGAGGTGACTGCAGGCCGGCGCTGATGACGGGCTGGGATCCACTGCATGAGTTCTTCCCCTTGACGCCTGACCTAGTCACAAAAGCAAGGCATCAAGTGCTGAAGCTGTGTCTGTGTTACTAGTACGGCCTCTGATGTCTGAATGGCGCTCATCTGAGGTCCCCTAGCAGCCCTGCCGGAGCCTCACCCACCGACATCCACACTGGCTGTCCGCCCGCTCAGCCCTCTCTAGACGACATGCTCTGTCTCCCCACAAGCTGGGGCCCATGCGGCAGCACAAACCAGTGACACACAAGGCACTCTGGACGGAGCTGTGACTTCTGTGACTCCCTCCTGAGAACCAGGCCTCACCCCTCCCCTGACTCTACGTGAAGAGGGGCCAGATCAACACTGGAGGAGATACAACCCCGAGCACTGTGTCTGAACAAGCTCAGTCAGCTGCAGGAGGGAGCGTGGGCCCTTCTGCCCAGCCATTGCAGCCCACAGGCTGAGCATCGTGTCAGAAGCTCATCTTCAGCCACAGTGCTCAGGAACAATTTGTAGCCAAAGACACTGGAGCCCGGTGGAGCTCACGTTCATGCCTGGCTTATCCGGATCATTCTCCATTCTGTGAGCTGTGCAGCTCGCTTCACATGTGGTCTGTACAAATTTGAAAACCATAAACAATCTGACCCTTTACCTCACTACATACTGCTTATGTGTTTGTTTTGTGTGCTAATAACCAACCAGAAAGAGTTGTATATTGGAATGTGTATTCTTATCTAAAGGTTTTCCATCCAGTTGTTACTCTTAGAACCATGGAAGTTGGGCTGGGAAGATGGTTCAGTGGTAGAGCGCTTGCCTTGCATGCCTGAGGCCCTGGGTTCGATTCCTCAGCACCACATAAGCAAAATGAAAAAAGCTGGAAGTGGCGCTGTGGCTTAAGTGGTAGAGCGCTAGCCTTGAGCTGAAGAGCTGAGGGACAGCACCCAGGCCCAGAGTTCAGGCCCCACGACCGGACCAAAAAAAAAAGAACCATGGAAGTTAGCTTCCCAGCATATCCTGCCATTATTCTGTCTCTCATAGAGAAAGAGAAGAGAGAGGTGAAGAAGGAGAGAGGGAGGAGAGAAAAATGGGGAGAGATGAGAAATAATGGATAGGTAGATGAATGATAGCTTGATGATAGATAGATAGATAGATAGATAGATAGATAGATAGATAGATAGATAGACTGACCATTAAATAGGAGAATACTATCAATCAGGATGTCACAGGTCCCAGTACCTAAGGTAGCATTGATTTACATCTATCAAAAACATTAAATGCCTAATTGTCTCAGGCTAAAACAACTATGAGATCACACTGTTCCAGTCCCAGTGCCCTGGGCTAGTTGTGTTGGCTGCCATCTAGAGTTTTCTAAGTCCAAACACTGTTGTTGGCTGGCTGAAGGAAAATTAAAGTTTAATGCTTGCTCTCTCCTCACAAGACACTCACGGAGGCTTGCTGGACTTCCTGGAGTCTGGCTGCCCAGGCCTTGAACACGGTAGCCTGATTTCCCCAGAGGGAGCACTCCAAGGGAGTCTGGCAGAAGGTACCATTTTTTTAAAGCTGTGGGCTGGCCCTCACTGTGTTCTACAGGTCTTGAACAATGTCAGATTCCTACTTGTCCCTGGGGCCAAGAAAGGGGCAGGGACTGGGTCCAAGGGTCGCTGGGTTCTGCTGGAGTCTTGGTCTGGGAGAGGGATGAGGGGTGGAGTGGTGGGGGGGGTCCTCCCTGGATCTCCTTCCACCACTGAGTGACAGCTGCTGTCACAGGAGACAGCGTTCATGAGGGAGATCCTATTTTTCACTGGTATGCCTACTTCAAATGATTTTATATTCATTCTTGTCACACCAAGTAAAGTTTCAGAATGCATTTAAGAGCTGCCACGGGCCGTTATGCAGAGTGGCTCACGCTAGGCGATGTGTTATTAAGTCTCAAGTTGCAGAACTGAAGAAATGAAATAATAACAGCCTTCATAAACCCTATGAGTTCCAGAGGTTGGGCTTGAGATTCAGGCCGGGCATTGGCAGGTGTTTTGCCTCTGAATAGAGCACAGTTGTTTGAGAATTCCTTTGGTTGCATGGCTATTGATGATGCAGGGTTTCTATGGGAAAGTGAGTGGGCAGCAGTGGGCATCCATCTATTGCTCACTTAGGACATAAAAAGAGGGAAAGATGGAGCAACTGGCACTAGGAAGATGGCTTGAGGACCGAGGCCCGAAGCCTCTGTTTACTCTGGGTGTATTTGTCGTCTGTGTTCTCCATGTGCTGGTGACTTTGCCGCCCTACAAGAGGACAAAGGGGCCTCAGGCTCAGCTAAACACCCAGCCGTCTGGAGCATATATGTGCACTCTTCCACGTGGCCACAGCAGTTCTTTGAACTGATCAGTTTTGCAATAGGGCTTCACTTTTTCCCTGAGCCAGCTTGCACTGCGATCCTCTTAATCATGCCTCACACTGTAGCTAGGATTAAGTACAATGTCGCTTCCACATGCTTGGTTTTTGGTTTTGGTTTTGGTTTTTCTGTTGAGGTGGGGTCTTGAGAACTTTTTTCCCAGGCTGGCTTCAAACTACAATCTCCCCAATCTCTTCTTCCCCAGTAGCTAAAATTACAGGCATAACCCACTGATGTCCAGCCTATTTTGTTCATATTTTATTCTGTGCCTACTGTTATACCTGGTCAGTAATTCATAGTCAGACGATCCTTATGAACGGTGAGGTTGTAATTACATTACACATTTTTCTATCCTGGACACTCCCAGACAAGAGTACTCCAGCCAGGCCAGGTCTGCGTCAGACCCCAGAGAAAGTGCTCCAAAGGTGGCATTGGGATGGCCTTGGGGAGCAGTTCTCTGGTGTTCATGAAGCATGACTTCCTGGGCCTCCAAAGCTGCCTCCTTCCAGAGCGCCCTGGACAGCCAAGTCTTCTTTCCCTCTGCCTCCAGGCCACACAGGCCTGCGTCAGCTGTGCAGTGTGCCTGCTTGCTTTCATGGTCTACATAAATTACGCTCTTCGCCTCTGCTCCCGAAATGGATTTAGATGTCTTGTTCTTGCCCAGCGTGCTCTCATGCTTTGTTTCTCTTTATTTCCATTTAAGTTCAGCTGGTTGGTTTGCCTCACCTCGAGACTGCAATTGTGCTGTGCAATTGAAATGTGTTTAGGAGGAGGACGGAGGACGATGTGACTGTGAATTCTGCGCTTAACATAAGTATCGGTTGGTTAAATCAAGTCCACGATTGCTTTCACGAGGGCAGCAACTCAAAAGCCAAACCACTGCCAATTCTTTTTCAAACTGATTGGGTCTGGGGCCGTGAGTGGGGCACAGAGCAACGAGCAGAGATTCAGTGGCAGCTGGATGTGGAGGGAGGGGCCAGTCTGGAGAGATGGGGCTTTTGGCTATCACAGTGGATGAGTCTGAGGACGTGGAGACTTTATTGTGTTCCGCGTCCGGATGGACAGTTGGAGCATGTTCCATTTGTCTTCCTAACTGGCTGGATGTTTTCATTCAGCAGCCAAGGCTCCCTCAGGGAGCAGGTGCTACATATGGCAGGTCATTAAGCAAGATGCTTGGCGGCCAGTCCTTGGGCATCTACTCTCTTTTCAATATCGCCCGCAGCAGGTATGTGAGGAGGAAAGGCAAGCATGAGTGCAGTAGGAAGAGGCATTTGGTGGGCAGGAAGGGACATGAAAATCCCGGCCCCAGACCACAGATCCCTAGTTCCTGCCAGCACTGAACCCCCTGCAGGTCCTCTGCAGGGGTGAGAAGCTGCCTGGTCATGGCTGCCTTCTTCACATTGACGCCTTCTCCCTTCCCTTTGCACTTTCTGGCTAATACAATGTGTGATGCATCCCCAATTCCAGAAGCACACATCTCTGCTCTAGGCCGCTGTGATTCCACCCCAGCCATTGTCCTAATGAACATGTTAGAGTAACCATATATTAAAGCTCTGGCACTTGTTATAAATAGTAATCGGGCATTTTGCCTCTCTTCTGAAGACTTCATTTGCCCTGAAATGTTCAGTAGAGCGTGTTCTGGCTCTTCACAGGGGCTCCCTGGTTGTATGTGGTTGGTGAGGACCCATCAGGAAGGCGTTCTCAACCAATTAAGGGTGTTTACCCTCGGAGACAGGAAAACAGCCCAAGACCAGGAGGGCGTCCCCGGAGAGACGCGGTATCATTCCTTCACAGGGAAAGAGGACGCGAAGCCATTATGGCTGGGGATCGTCAGGCTCCATCATAATATTACATTTTGACAGATATTTGTTTCCATGAAAATAATGAATTTCACAAGGGAAACGGACCGGAAAATGATTGAATGGACACAGGGCTCCGGAGGGCAGCTCCTGGGGCGGTGTGCCTGGAATGGCGATGTCTGCGGAGATGCACGGCTCCAGGAACAGCCCTGCCCTGTCCACAGGGGCAGCTGTCCATCGAGAGAGCCCTCAGCAGGCCCGGGGGAGGGGGCTACAACAGGTGGAGTGGAATGAGACCGGAGTGAAGTGGGAGCTCTTGAAGCTGGGCGTTTCCAATCCCTTCTTCATCCGGTTGCAGCTGCTGTCCTGATCTGGGTCCATGGGCATCAGAACCCTTCCCCCTCCATCTAAGTTTCCAGGGTCCCCATGCATTGTGTCTCTCCTAAGTGACAGGGAGAGAGATGGCATCTCGCTGCGCTCTGGAGGCTTTCTTGGTTCAAGAGGACGTTTTTATGGCGCCTGCTCCCTTGAGCCGCTATTTATAAATCTGTTGTCACATTTTAGTTTGTAAAAGATTTATCTAAAGGTTAACTCACATTTTTAAAAGGTTGAAAATCTCAGCAGATCATTCTAGACTTTAAGCAGTTTTTTGGCTTGCCACGTTGTTAGGGGGAAGCCACACGGACCGCGCTGCCCTTTGCCGTTTGCCGGTTTGTCCGTAGAATGTGAGGGCAGGGAGCACGTCCTCTGGGAACTGAGAGAGGAGCTGTCCGATGGCCCCCGAGCCAGCCGCGCCCACGCTCTGGGCTGGTAAGAGCTCCATAACAACCTGATTGCAGAACAAGCAGAGCGGGGTTGCCTGCGTTCCAGGGGCACAGAGAGCTGGAAGGGGACACCGAGGGCCTGGCACCAGCACAGCGCAGCTGCTGGCCACCAGAGGAAGGCTGGTGGAGACCAAGAGGAGGGTGAGGAGACTTGGAGTGGGCTCTACCAGAATCTTCAGCAGAGAAGTTCTTTCTACCCAAACACTGGACGGGGACTAGGTGAGGAGGCTCTGACCTATATTCCTAGCGATTTGGGAGGTGGAACTGGGGAGGGGGAATGAGACACTATCTCAACAAATGGCTGGGCGTGGTGATGAAACTCTGGCAACCCAGTCCCCAAGAAGCACAAATAGGAGGATCACAGTCCAGCCTGGCCTGCGCACAAAGCAAGACACTTGGGAAATAAGTCAGCGCAAAGGGGGCTGGCGGAGTGCCCCAAGAGGTAAGTGCTTGCCTAGCAGAGTGAGGTCCTGGGTTTAATTCCCACTACGACAAAGTAAAAAAAATTAAAACACACACAAAAGCGTTCCTGGACGTTCCTTTCTGGAAATAAAGGCAACATGCATATTCATGAACTTAATGACACTGCCACTAAAGCCTGGTCTTCCTCATTGGTAGAACAGCTACAGAAATCTGAGTTTTATGCATGCACCCCCTATCCTCACAAACAGGTCTGAGGAAGAAGTGTCAAGGTGGCTGAGCTGGACTCTCCAGCCTGGGGTGGAAGCACCCCACCTTCCAGCCGGCGCCCAGCTCAGCCCCCCCCGGCTTTCAGTGTTTATTGGTATAGCCCGCTCAGGGTCCCCAGGAGGCAGCCCCAAATTAAGGCATTGATGATTATCAGCAGAAAGAAGCATTCATGTTTTATAAGATCCAACTTTTTAAACTGTATTAAAACTAAGAATTATTGCAAGATGCATATGGTTTATATTCATATAAATTTGCCTACAATTTATGCCACAGAAGCTAGATAAAATATAAACTATAAATCTACACTGTGTGGCCTTCTGTAGGCAAAACATGCAGTAGTAGATATGAATACAAAATTGGGTCCAAGTCTTTATTGGACATCACAAACTATGGACAAACTAGGCCAGAACCATTTTTTTTTTAAGGAAATGCCGATGGGGAACTGTGGGGCTGTAGTAAGTGTCTCCGGCCAGCCAAGCCCCTCTGTCAGGAGCACCAAGGTAAAGGCCTCGGGGGTCTTAGGAAGCCAGGCAGCCACCAGCCAGTGCTGTGCGTCTTCCTGCTCAACACTGGAAACAGGGCCAACACAGCCTATGTATTTCTACCTGCTCAGTACAGAGCAGGATTTGGAATGCCAAAACATCTGACTAGCCAAGTACAGCGGGCCATGCCCCAAATCCAACCACCCAGAAGGCTGGAGTCAGAAGAACCAAGGCTCCAGCCCAGCCCAAGCCAAAACCATGCTCCTGAGACCCCAGCTCAGCCAGTAAAAAGCTGTGTGTAGTGTGGCGAGGAGTTCTTGCCCGAGAACTTTGACAGGAGTCACTCTACCAAAGTCACGGGGGAATCCGGCTTCACTGAAGTTCTGCTGCATTTGCTGCTTTTCCTTTGCCGGGGTGGCGTCTTGGGTATCTGTGAGGACTGGCAGCAGGACCCCTGTCTTCCTACTCCTTTACCAACAGAGTACAGAATGTCAACCATCTTCCCTCAACGTCGCCTCTCGTTCTCTTATGTGAAAGTATCGATCAAGTGCCAAACATAATGGACAGAGACCATGCAAGAATGTTCTCTTGTCCCACAGAGCACGTGGTCCAGCAATGCATACGTGGACACATTTTCCCACTGCTTTGACAAAGATGAAGGGAACCATGGTGCCCAGAATGTGCAGACAGGAGGAAACAGGCCAGCCCAGCACTGTCAGGAGGAGTGAGCACTGGACAAAAGATCGCCGGCAAGCAAACTGGAAAAAAAATGACTACCTCCCACAGACGCATGGCTTGTCTTCTTTCCTCTCTAAAAACTCCCGATCTCAAACGCCCCTCCTGCCTCTGGCTCCAGGCAGCCGGGACTACAGCACACAGCACTGCAGCCTGCATGGGTAGTCTTCCATCACTCCTGTACTAAACACTGCTTCCTTCCATTTCTCTCCTCGCCACTATCATAAAAGCAATCTCTGGTGCTGGGTTTGTTACGTGGCTCACATTCAACCTATAGTGGCCGTTATTTGTAGACACCTGAGAGACAGGACTCACCGTATAATGTGAAATGAGAAAAATCCAGGCCTGGATGAACTTTGTTCTGCAGGGAGGCATTCTAGCCGCACTGGTGAAAACGCTCTGAGGTGGATGAGTGAGGCGGAATGAGGGACGAGGCGGCAGGTCAGAGCTTCCAAGATGCTGACACAGCTCCCACCCCACGCAGGCTACAAGGCCTTCGACAGTCAAGGGCGCTGGAGACCGTACAGGGCCGGTGGGCCTCACCTCCCCTGTGCTCCCCTCTGGACAGGCCCGTCCCTCCTCAGGGGAGGAGGGGGAGGAGAGGGAGAGCTGGGAGGTGGCGCCAGCATCATTGCTCCTGAGGGAGTGATGCAGAAATTCACTCCCTAAAACAAAAACTCCGACGTGTCCCCTCCCTGCAGGGCCCGGGCTGTCCTTCTCGGCCCTCGGGCCTGAATCTCTGGCTCAGTTTAACCTTGCATCCGCGGCCCCTGGGGTAGAGGGTACCTGGGCAGCTCAGGCATCAACACTACACGACAGTCCAGGTGGTTAAAGGCCATAGTGGTTAAAGGCTCTGGAGGCTGACGTCCAAGACATTTGGCTGCCACATCTTTACGGGGCACCAGTACCGACCACGTTGCTCTGTGTGGCTCGGGATTCCCGCCTCTGCGGCCCTTCCTGGCGCACAGCCCTTGCCTGCCATAGCGCCACACAGGGAGGGGCAGGAGCAGGGATCTTCCTCTTCCCACAAACGGCGCCACTCAGCACCTCGGCCCCTGCAAGGCCCGCGTCCAACCGTCCAACCCTGCTGCGTGGTGGGTGAGGTCTTCCGACTATGAACTGGAGTGGAGGGCAGGCAGCAGTGCCCCACAGACCTCCCCCTGCTCTCCTGAAGACTAGCCCACACCTCCACGCCTCCTACACCTCTGCTGGGACAGAGTGCAAGATAAATGAACCCCAAGTTTACACCTCGGCCCTGAAGACTCAGCACACGTCCTGTGTGTGTGATTTGCTAACTCAAACCGTGCCTGTGAGTGTTGTGCACACCCTTTTAATAATTCGATCAACAGACTGAAGGTTAGCCTTGAAATGCCCTAATGTATGCTAATAATATTAAAATCATGCTAAGGAGCACATTCTAAGTCTATGAATACCTTTTCAGTATGCAAATCCAAAACCTCTCTCTCCCGCATAGATTCCAGGGGGGAAGTCTGCCTCCACAGTGGCCCTTTGCTCCTGAGCCTGTGGGGGAGGGGTGGCCCTGCCCAGAGTCTTGTCCACATTGGGGGGGAGGGGGGAGGGGAGGGGGGACCGGGAGCTGCCCTGCAGGTGTGCTGGAACACAGGAACGCCTTGGCCCCCTCCTGAGTTCTCTGCTCTCTTCAGTGAATCTGGATCCAGACCGGCACAGGATGCAGTGTGGACTGTGTTGCCGGTTTGGGGCTCTCGGCATTATGTAAAGAAGGAAGGCAGACAGGGGGCGTGTGAGGGAAACCGAGGAGAGACCACAACCAGCGTGCCTTGCTGAGGGCCGGCCCGCCGACGCCTGGCCTGGCTTGAGCGGGGGGGGGGGAGGGGGGTACAGCACCCAACCCCCAGCTGGGTTGTAAGTTCTCCCCGCAGACGCCCGTGCTCCTCGAGGCCCAAGCTCTGGTCCTTGGGGTGCCGACCCCCATCCTGCGTCACTCTCAGCCTCAGTGCGACGCTGTCCAGAGTCCATTCTTCCCTGCACTCCGGGTCCCTGCGTCCATGCTGCTGGGCAGGGCGCAGTTGGCGCAGAAGCCCTCCACTGGAGCCATGGGGAAGCTCAGAGCGGATATTCCCCTGGCTCTCCATGGAGCTCAGGTGAGTAAAACACACACAGGACCGAACAGAGCCCTGGGGAGGCTGGAGGCGGGAGGCCGGAGGCAGGAGGCCGGAGGCAGGAGGCAGGCTTCCAGGACACGCAGAGTCATCCCCAGTGTCCCATGCTGGCCTGCCTCGGCTGGGCGGGAGGGGACAGGCCAGGCGGTGCGCGAGCAGTGGGAGCCCTCGGCGTCCCCACGCTGACCGCAGGCTGGCCTGGGGTCACATGTCCTTGTGACTCTGTGGGAAGCTCATGCGTTCCCACCAGGTGACTGGAAGAATGCTTCTAATCATAGCCGACTCTGCGTCTGCACAATTGGAGGAATGATTTGTCAAATGCCCTCTCCAGTGCCAGCAATCTAATTTCATGATTTTTCTTCTGATCCGATGAATTTCACCCTGCTGATATAATGAATTATATTTATGAATTTCCCATTATTGAGTCAATCAGCCTTTTATTTCAGAAGCAAACTGCTTGCTGGTAGTCTATTACTATTGCTACATCTATGACTTCCCTTTGCCCTGGGTTCTGAATGAATCCTTAACTTCTCTTCTGCATCTCGGCTGCTGTTATCCACCCTCCACAGGACGGCTTTTATTCCTGTGGTTGCATTTCGGGACCTGTTCCCGGCTGCTTTCTTCTCCCTTCCTCCCGATCCCCCTCAACTCCATCCTTTCAGGTCTTTCCAGGCAAACAGCTCCCAATGTATAATTTTCTTTTTTTTTTTTTGGGTCCGGTCATGGGGCCTGAACTCTGGGCCTGGGCGTTGTCCCTCAGCTCTTCAGCTCAAGGCTAGCGCTCTACCACTTGAGCCACAGCGCCACTTCCGGCTTTTTTCTTTTTGCTTATGTGGTGCTGAGGAATCAAACCCAGGGCCTCGAGCATGCAAGGCAAGCGCTCTACCACTGAGCCACCTTCCCAGCCCAATGTATAATTTTCAAAGACCTGCCTTCCCCTCCCATCTTCGGACAGGCCCCTTTTCCTGGTGTTCCATTGTTTATAGAGCCTGGGATGTGTGGCTAGCGTTTGCCATTTGGTTCTCTGGAACACAGATTTCTGGCATCTCAACGCCTGCTTCAAGACAGCGTATCTGGCGTGGCCCTTGAAGACTGTTCCGAGGCCGCTCACCCACTTGCCTTGCTGGGCGGGTGATGAGGCCTTCTCATTGGTCTTCTCTTTATGATCAGCAGGCCGCTTCAGTCATGTTGTGTAGGTCAAGGGCGTCTGAGTCGCTCGGAGTATCCGCACAGCCTAGGCCATTTTGTACAAATGCCCCCAGTCCGTTCAGCCGAGTCTTCCGTGCAGGGCCCCGCAGGTCTCAGACAGAGGCCACAGAGCCAGGCAGGGCCCCTCCCCGGCAAACTTATGTCGGGCACAGAAGCCATGCAGATGGCAGCTTCTGCTAGCGGCAACTGGCTGGGCTGTAGCCTCCCTGGGGCATTGCACCTTGCATGCTTCCGGCACGTGGGACAGAGGCCTACTAGGAAGCCAGATCTGCCGCTTCCCAAGGCCATACTCCGTGTCTCCTTCATCAGATCTGCAGATTCACAAGGCCACGCTCCGAGTCTCCTTCATCAGATCTGCCGCTTCCCAGGGCCACATTCTGTGGCTCCTTCATTAGGAGTGAGTCCCCAGCTCAGGGAGCAGGTGTTGGATGGATGGACAATTTCTGGGGGAATTAATGGCTATGAAAAACGAAACACACTTTGGGAAGTATCTGTTCTGCAGTGAACATTAGGTTAATATCTGCTGTTATTTCATTGTTAGAGTGAAGTTTCCCGGTGGAGAGGCATTTTTTCGGTGCAGCTGTGTGGTAATGAAGCCGTGTCGCCCTGCTGATACACAAGTGTCTCCAGGAGCCAATTTGTGTGGCACATTTACCTCTGGGGATCACGGAATGCATTCTCAACCTCATTATGGGAAGCAGATTTTCAGCCGGACACAGGCATGGGTGGCCTCCCGACCTGCCCTCACCCCAGCCAGCAGAGAGTGCGAGCGGTCTGTCACTCCACCTCCCTAGGGACCGGCAGGAGGCCAGGCCTGGGGCTGCCACCCCCGCCCTCTCCTTCCCCTCCCTTCAAAACCCCGCAACCCACCGTCTACTATAGAAGCACTTAGTGACTCAAAATGCCGGACATCTGCTAGAGTTGAATTTTTTGATAAATATGCGATTTTGTCTAGTATGAGGACGCCCTATGAGTGGCAGCTGGGATGTTAAAATTCCCTGAAATGTCGTGGGTTCAATGTTTGGTTCCCAAATGTTGGCGCTGTTGGGAAAGGGAAGGGTCTTGATGAAGTGGAGTCCAGGGGGAGGACGTGACATCACTGGAGCATGATCCCGGGGAGCTCAGGACTCCAGGTCTCTGTCTCTCACTCTCTGTCTCTCTGTCTCTCCATCTATCTGTTTCTCACTCTCTGTCTCTGTCTCAGTCTCTGTCTCTCTGTCTCAGTTGCTGTCTCTCTGTCTCTCACTCTGTCTATCTCAGTCTCTCTCTGTCTCTCACTCTGTCTGTCTCAGTCTCTCTCTATCTCTCTGTCTCTCCATCTCTCTGTCTCTCTGTCGTCTCTCTGTCTCTCACTCTCTGTCTCAGTCGCTGTCTCTCCATCTCTCTGTCTCTCTGTCTCAGTCACTGTCTCTCTGTCTCTCACTCTCTGTCTGTCTCAGTCTCTCTCTGGGTCTCTCTCTCTGTCTCTCCATCTCTCTGTCTCTCTGTCTCAGTCGCTG
>NW_012267274.1:1519613-1547066 GCF_000151885.1 Dipodomys ordii
CATCCTCCTGAGTCACATGGCACACATCATCCTCCTGAGTCACGTGGCACACACACCATCCTCCTGAGTCACGTGGCACACATCATCCTCCTGAGTCACGTGGCACACACATCATCCTCCTGAGTCACGTGGCACACATCATCCTCCTGAGTCACGTGGCACACACATCATCCTCCTGAGTCACGTGGCACGCATCATCCTCCTGAGTCACATGGCACACACACCATCCTGAGTCACATGGCACACGCATCCTCCTCCTGAGTCACATGGCACACGCATCATCCTCCTGAGTCACATGGCACACGCATCATCCTCCTGAGTCACGTGGCACACATCATCCTCCTGAGTCACATGGCACACACACCATCCTCCTGAGTCACGTGGCACACACATCCTCCTGAGTCACATGACACACGCATCCTCCTCCTGAGTCACATGGCACACGCATCATCCTCCTGAGTCACGTGGCACACACATCATCCTCCTGAGTCACATGGCACACACATCATCATCCTGAGTCACGTGGCACACATCATCCTCCTGAGTCACGTGGCACACACATCATCCTTCTGAGTCATGTGGCACATGCATCCTCCTGAGTCACGTGGCACACACATCATCCTTCTGAGTCACGTGGCACACACACCATCCTCCTGAGTCACGTGGCACATGCATCATCCTGAGTCACGTGGCACACATCATCCTCCTGAGTCACGTGTCAAACACATCATCCTTCTGAGTCATGTGGCACACACCGTCCTCCTGAGTGACACTCTCGGCCAGCCATGCTCTGGAGAAGGTAACAAGCGTATGGCTGGCTCTGCTTCTGGGAGAGAAGACCAAATGGCCCGTTTTGGTCACTTTGGATCTGCAAGCCAGCCGGTCCCCTCTGGGTCGGCAGCCCCTGGAATGGACTCTGGTCTTCTGACCAATGTGCCTCGGGTTTCATGGCAGCTGTCACTTTAAAGAGGACTTGCGAGGTGGTGGTCATGGTGATTCCTGGAGGGGCTGTGTGCTCTGGGCCAGTGTTTGCATGGTTCCATGGTCTGCTCGGACAATTTGAAAGTCCATGCTTCCACCCTCTCCCTGTCTGCACACGCAGAGGGTCTCCATAACTTTCCCAAGTTTGGAGAGCAAAACATTAGTGAAACGAGTATGGCAAGTTGGACTCTCTGAGCCCAGAGACCCCGCCTTTGAGGGTACCCCTTTCTCACTTTCTCTGGGACAGCCAGAGAACTCATCCGGCATTGTCTCCTGCCGGAAGACAGCTCTGCAGTCAGGGCAAAGGCTGTCCATCAGGACGGGGTCTGCGCCACAGAGGCCCCGTGGGAAGCAGGCCCCATGCTGCACGCACCGGGTCCTCAGCTCTCACCACACAGGTGAGGCAGCGCTGGAACTTGGCCTCCAAGGAAAGGAGAGTGGAAGGGGGCCTGGAGCAGGCTGGCCACCGCGACCTTCGCCAGCGGAAGAAGCTGGAAGAAGAAGCTGCCTGCCGAAGAAGCCAGTGGCTCCGAAAATCTCATCTGGCAGTAATCACCTTGGGGTAAGTATTTGCAAATTAAAGATTGCCAATTACTTTCTGTTTTCTTCACAATGGGTGAACACTTAAATTACTCGGGCACAAGAACTTGCCAGTAATTGAATTACAAGGACACCGAACCACACAGCCTAGAAGTTCAATACAGAGTTCTCAAGTGAATTGCAGGTAGCTGAAGGCACTCCCTGGACTTCAGCCCTCAAGGCTGTGGCCTGGGGGTAATGAGACAGGGCACCAGCTTTGCGGCATACACCCATCCAGTGGCATCCAGACACCTGCTGAACTGGCCTGGAGTCACCTACTGGCTGGCGCAGACCCTACAGTAACTGTCCACTCAGCACCAGAGCCCGCAGTGGACAGCCAGGGTCTTCAGAGGCTCTGTGGCCCAACCCCCAGGGCTGCTCTTACCCACGGAGGGACACTCAAATCATCTCTTTTCAGGGGTCAAGTTCTTCCAACAACTCCGCACGGCTGCAAAGAGCCCAGCTCACTTCCAGGAGTCACCTCCTGGCGACCTGGGCTGAGTACCAGCCACTCTCCCCAATGTCCAGCCACCAGGAGCCTTGGCTTTCTGAGAAACCTACAATAGTTATCTCATAGGGTCAGCTGGATGAGCCACAGAGCCCAGACATTTGACCAAACATAGTTTCTGGTGGGGGGGGGGTGTAGATAAGATTTACATTTAAATCTGATAACTTGGAGTAAAAGAAATTGCTTTCCAGGGTGTGGAGGCTAACTTCCCATCCATTGACAACCCTGGGAGAAAAAGACTAAAGTCCCTGGAGATGCAGAGAATCCATAGGAGTCCTCTTGAAAACTGCCAGGGTAATTGTCTGCAGCCACGTCCTGTGTTCAAGGAGAAGCTCTCCTCCTCCCTCCCCATCCCTCCCAGGTGTTCTGGCTGTGGTCTGAGCCACCTTGGCAGCCTGCAGAAAGCCCCAGAGCCTCTGTGCCCCTGCTGAGCCCTGCTGGTGGGCACTGAGTGAGCGGGCACTCTGGAGAGAGGCCTGCAAGTGAGGGGTCCCCTGCCCTCTGTGCCTCTGCTCTGCGCTGCGGCAGTGCTGGTCCTGATCCGCTTAGGGCTGGGTCCCCAGGACAGGAAGACGGGCGCGTCAGGGACAGGGGGACAGTACCCAGAACAAGCCCCACCCTGGGGTCAGCGCTGGGCTCCGTCCTGCAGAAGCTAAACATCCAGTCCCCCGCCCGCTGGGGAGCTGATCCCTGGGGGATGGAGTTGGGTGAAAAGGAGACCGCAGGAAGGGGAAAACTGCTTCCTTCCCTAAGCTCCACTAGGATCCAGCCCACCGGGCCCCACCCTGGCCAGGAAGCCACAGGAGTGCAGGCAGGTGAGAGGGACAGAGGCACAACCTCCACCAGCAGGTCCTCAGACCCTTAAGGTTGGAGGCAGGAGCCAAGAGGCCCCAGTCCTGGGTCCAGAAGAGATGGGGTGCAGGTATGTGGGGCCGGGGGCCTCCTGCCGCTGGGGACTGCAGCTCTGAGTCGCCGTTATTGGGACAGCGATGGCACAAGAGGTCGCATGAGCCGAGCTGACTCCCTTCAGGACGCCGGTCCCTTTCAAGGCGCCTTTGTCCTGTTCCTGACCGGGGGTTGTAGAGGGTCTTGGTGGAATCTGGGCTTTTGCCTGGCAGAACCACAGCCAACCCGAGTCCCTTCCTAGCCTGCCTGGCTTTCCCCAAGGTCACCCGAGATCCGAGGCCCTGCGTATACTCAAGCCCAGGGGCCTGGGGCCTTTAATCCCAGAGGCCTGTCCTCTGGAAGCTCAAGAGAGTGAGTCTCTGGCTTCTCGGAATTCTGGGGGGCCCGAGCACAGGGCAGAGGACGCTCTCTGCCGCCCGGGTGGCCATGCTGTCTCCAAAGCTGTCCTCAAATGGACGCCGTGAGCAGGAACTGGAGAAGCCAGGTCTCAGGTCTCAGGCACACGTGACACCCGAGCGGCTGTGCTGCTGGAGCCCTCCATCCCTGGTCCTCTACTGAGCGGCCATTCTGGCCTAGCGGCAGCCCCTGCCTGAGGCCTGGGAAGCTCCGGTAGCTGCCGACAAGATCGCCTGGCGACATCCCTTCTTATCACACCCCAGCGAGGTGGCCAAGGTGGTATTACCCTGACTAACATCCCACTGAACTGGCGGCCTCCACACCCCTGCCAGTGTCTCAGGCAGACACAGACCTGCCGTCCGCTGTGAGGGGAGACGCTTTCTCCAGAAGGGATGCAGGCATCCACTGCGAGAGAACGCTTCCTCAGGAAGGATTGGGAGCCTCCATCGAGGTCTGCCTGTCCCTGCTGATTGTGGCTTTGGCGTCCTTGCTGATTTCCTCCCCTGGTTGCCGGCCCTCCAGCTGATTGCCTGGGGCATGCCCTCCCGCCCTCCTTTCATGGTCTTGCTCTGACACGGGAGCGCCAGCCTCCCGCGGTGGGGCTCAAGGGTCTTTAGGCTGGAGAGGTTAGCCTCAAAAATGAGCGCCCTCTTGACATGGACAGCTGAGACCCTCCCTGGACCCCATCTCAAAACCCCCGCCAGTCCCCAGCAAGAGAAAACGTCCCAGGGCACCACACCAGAGAAGACAGATAAATAGGAACAGCATTTTGCATTTCTTTATTAACACATACTTAATGAAGATCTAGCTTTTGTTGTACTGGCTTTGAACAGATCCTAACCTACCCCAGGCATTGACGGCAGGGGGGAAATGCCGTGGCACAGGCCACTGGAACGCTGTAGACTTGGAAGGTTTGGAAGAGCCTGCAGCAGCTGCTCAGGACGTTGACTCCTATGTCCAAATGTAGCCATGGATGCCACACAGATGAATAACAGATTCTGGAAAACTCCCAAGTCCACACGAGTCCACAGGTGATATCCAAGGCCTTGCTGGGCTGGTGCATCCCTCTCTGTCACTTCCCCAGGGCCCTCCCCCCTATGGCTACAGCACCCAACTCTCGGTCTAGACACAGAGAACCAAGTCTCCAGTTAATGATCAGTGACAGCACCTTTGGTCAATAAAACAGGCTCAGAGTGGCTGAGAGGAAAAGCACCACAATTAGGCTGCTGCTGCCGGGTGAGGAGGGTGAAGAGAAGGTGCCCACCACATCACTGGCATGGGGCCCAGGTGGCAGAGGAGAAGGAATCCCCCTCCAGAGGGGGTAGGTGGCCCTGGGAACCCCACATGGGTGTGCTTGGCCGGTTAGATGGGGATGCGGGTGATGGAGGAGTCGCACTGGTCTAGATGCATTGTACTCAAGAAACCCTTCTGCACAACGAAAGATCATTTACAGTTTATTTAAAAAAAAAATCCAGTCTGAGAGGAAAGCTGAGGTCCTGGGTGGGCTCCACAGCCAGCTGGTGACAGCCACATCCACAGCCAGCTGTGACAACTACATCATTTTTGGAGCACTCAGTCCCAGGGCGGGGGCTGAGGTGCTGAGACAGCTGTTCGTTGGTGTTGGATGAGCACATGTGGATACGGCAGACGCCCAGCCATCACCCAGCTCTCCAGCCCACCCCCAAGAAGGCTGAAATGGCGGACTCTCCTTTGGGGGAGTAGGAGGACCTGGTTTCTATGAAATTAAATTCACCAATTTTAAGTGTGAACTTCAATGCTTTTTTACAAGGGTGTGAAGTTGTCTGTGGAGCACCACACCGTAGATATAAGAGCTCTGGTCCCACAAAAAGCTCCCTTTTTCCCTTTGCACCAGCTCACTCCTTCAGCTGCACCACAGGTAGCAGGTAGCCAGCCGCTGACTGGTCACCACACTGGCCACAATTCCAATCAGAATGTCACCACTGCGTTTTGTGCATGGATTATAACCCTGAGACGCACCCGTGTTGGTGAGCGCCCCGGCATTCAATGGCACCCCAATGTGGCATGTGCTGGTCTCCGCGTGTATGTGATCCCAGTAACACTACATACAATTACTTCCACCACCATTGCTGACAAGTCCACCCTATCCTCTTTCGGTTACATTGTCAAAGTCGTTGAAAATCAATCACATGTGGGTATGAGTCTGCCTCTGTGTGTGTGTGTGTGTGTGCGCACGTGCGCGCGCATGTGTGTGTGTGCACGTGCGCGTGCGTGTGTGTGTGTGTGTGTGTGTGTGTGTACGCACACGCTTGGTCCGGTCTCTTAGGATCCACTGCTTGTGGGCCAGCACTCTACTACTAACCTTCACAAACTTGAGATTAGGCAAGATGAGCCTTCTAGTTTAGCTTCCAGGTGTTTCTCAGGTCATGTAAGTCCTTTGCATTTCTTTTCCATTCTTCATATCTTCAAAAGGCTTCTCACAAGGCTTCCAGTTTGACGTGTCCATTATGTGCGCTGTGCCTCTTCATCAGAGTCTCCTCCATTCCAGAGCCTTCTTCTCCCCTCCCCACCATCACACCTCTCAGCAAAGCTATCTGGTTCCAGGTTCACATGTGTACACTGGAGTGTATTCACCCACCTCTCCTCTCCTGCTCATTCACCCCTGCGGTTAGCCTCCAGCCCCACCTCTCCTCTCCTGCTCATTCACCCCTGCGGTTAGCCTCCAGCCCCACCTCTCCTCTCCTGCTCATTCAGCCCTGCGGTTAGCCTCCAGCTCCACCTCTCCTCTCCTGCTCATTCAGCCCTGCGGTTAGCCTCCAGCTCCACCTCTCCTCTCCTGCTCATTCACCCCTGCGGTTAGCCTCCAGCCGCTCTAGTCAAGAAGGTTTCAGCCCCCGACATTCCTCCTGTTAACCTGTCTGCGTTTCTTTATAAATTTTAGGCGAATCTACAGATTGACCTGGGAGGAGAGGACTTCTTGGCGATATTTAGCTTTCAGTGATATGAAGACAGTATCTTTTCCCACTTAAGTTAGATATCTTTTAATTTCCCTAAGGAGTGTTTTGTACTTCTCACTGTACAGATCTTCCATATGTATTGTTAGATGTATTTTTAAGTATGTGTCATTTGGGGTGGTATGTGGGTAGGTGTGTGAAGGTTTAACGTAAACAGTTTTTATTCACTTACTAATCTCATATTTTTGTGTTCTCGAGAAAATAGAACCTCTAAAGGTTAATTTTAAGTGATTTATTCGAAAATATAATGGGCACAATTAAATATATATGTGTGTATTATATATTATATACATTGTATCATATTGTGTTATTGTTATAATTACTCATTGGTTTATTGATTGTATTTGTAGACCCATTAGGACAGTAAACACAAAACAACTGTGCACTTCACTATTACAAACTTCTATTTCATGTGTCCAAACAGTAGGACTCTCACGCATCTCTTAATTCCTTTGGTGTCTTATTCTTCTGGTGTCTGGGTCAGGAAGCAGAATCAGTCTTGTGCTGTTAGCTACAACATGCACTATAGGTCTTACAGAGACTAGTCATCAGGTTGGGGGAGGGGAAAGTTCCCTTCCATTTATAAATGTATAGGTATTTATTTTGTTTTAGTTTTCATGGATGGATATTGACTTTTGTCAAATGTGTCTCTATTAAAATAAAGCCAGGCACCTGTCACACATGCCTGTAATGTTAACTACTCAGGGAACTCTGATCCTGAAGCCAGCCCAGGCAGAAAAATCTGACAGAATTGTCTCCAAGATAACCAGTGAAAAGCCAGGCTGAAGATGTGGTTCAAGTGGTAGAGCACCAGCCAAGTGAGCAAGTGTAAGGCCCAGAGTTCAAGGCCAGGTACTGGCAATGAAGATAATCACATGTCTTTCATTCTACTCTGCTATTAAAGTGGAATACTTTGGTTAATCTTTCAATGTAAAGCCATTCTGATATCACTGGGGATAAAATTCACTTGATCCCACTGAACTATTCTTTTGGAAAATTTTTTGATTCAACTTGTTTTATTATTTTGTTTATTATTTGTATCTATATGTTTATAAGGAATAGCACTGGTAGTTCAATTAAAATATATTATTCAGATAGGAGTATCAGGATAATATCAGCCTCATGAATCCCCTTGAAATATAGTCTCTCCTCTTTTCTCTACTTCTCTTGATCTTTCCCTTCTGACATAAACACAAAGAATGTTCAATTTCTAAGTTTGGACACTTTTCTAGAACCATTTCACCCACAGATTTCTGATGCCACTTTCCTGTGTCCAAGAAACATGCTCTTTACTTTCCTGTCCTCTTATATTGATTGAGTTGTTCATGTGTCCCATGATGCTTGTCCTGATGATATGTGGCTGGAGCCAGCTCACCACGCAGCTCACCCAACAGCATGAGAGCTTCAGGCCCATTCCCTTGATATGAGCCATTGCGCAAATATTTACCCACACAGACTCTGACAAAACCTACGCATCGGTGGTGTGATGGGAGGGGCGTCTGAGGAGGTAGCAGCTAAACCGTTCACAACCACAGTTCATTGTGTTCTTGGGGTTTTTTGTTGTTGTTGCTGCTGCTGTTGTTTGGTTTTGGTTTTGTCAGTCCTGGGGCTTGAACTAGGGCCTAGGAGCAATCCCTGGGCTTTTCTGCTCAAGGCGAGCACTCTATCATGTTGAGGCATAGCTCCACTTCTGGTTTTCTGGCAGTTAATTGGAGGTAAGAGTCTTACAGACTTCCCTGCCCAGTCTGGCTTTGAACTGTGATCCTCAGATCTCAGCCTCCTGAGTAGCTAGGATGACAGGCATGAGCCAGCAGCACCCAGAGGGTTAGTTGTTTTTCATGCTGTGTGCCTGACCTGTCTGCATGCACCTTGAGTCAGGCATCACAGTACTTATCAGCCTTTCCTACTCTCGCTTTCTGAACCTTCTTTTTCTCATTTTGACGATCTGGGCCCTACTATCTACAGTCTTCAGCCTTACTGCGCAGGGGGCAGGTGTGAAGCGCCCGTTTGGGAGGCCTGCTTCCCCACTGGAGTCCAGCACTTACCTAGAGTTGTTTTGCCTTTAGCCGTGTGGTTTCTGCATCCAGGTGAGGGGTCAGAGCTGTGGCCTCCACCCTCCAGGCGCACGGGCCTCACACCGCATGCAGCGGGGCGCTTTCCTCACCGTCACATTGTGTCCTCCATCGGGGCCCTCGAAAGTCAGGCTACCTTTTTCCTGGCTTGCCCTCAGTGCGGTTCTCGGCTTGTGGTGCACACTGCTTCGGGTTTGTGGGTACACGGAGGATATTTACCATTTACCTTCTTTATGAGGGACCCAGTTTCTTATCAAGAGGCCAGCATTTCTTATCACAAAGGATGCCTAGGAACAAATCCTTTGAGACATCCCTTCTCCAAAAAATGTCTTTATTTTACCTTAATTCTGATGAAAGATCCCACTGAATATAGAAATCCAGACATGGCTTCTTTTCCGACTACTGAATGCATTTGCTTGACTTCTTTCTTTCAGCCCTGCACAGATGTCTGTTTTCTTCTGTCCTTCTATGGTGTCTGACAAGCAGCCAACGAATTGCCCGGTGGCCACCATGAAAGCACTGTATCATTTTTCTCCCGCTGCCGCCAAGACTTGCTCTCCAGACTTGGCTGTCTGTAGTGTGAGCAGAGCAAATGCTGCGCCTCAGCTCAGGCCACTTCCTGCTTCTTGGTCCCTTCCCTTCCTGGTGCCAAGTGAGCATCTTCCTGTATATATCAGATATACTCTGTGTTTGGACATGAAACCCCCAAACATTGCTCTGGCCCCTTCTCTCCTTCCTTTCCTTCGTGCAATCCAATTACATGTGTGCCGAACCCTTGATAGTATCTAACAAACCACTTAGGCTTTGACTTTTAACAGATTGAAAAAGTCCTGTTTTCTTTGCATTTGTCCTGGATAATTCCATTAATACCGTCAAATCTGCTTACTGTGTTCTCTGTCAGATCCACTTGGATAGTGAACCTGTTTTGTGAACACGTTCACTTACAAACTTAGTTATTTAGCAAGAAATTTCTATTCTTTTGTCATTTCTATTTCTCAGCGGAGTCTTTTTAATCCTCTCCAGAGATGTTCTTCACACTCACAAATACGGTCAATTTGAAAGTCAAGACTTGGGAGGGGAGGGGAAATGTGTAGGGGCACATCTCGGAAATTCTTCCAAATATCCATGTGAAAACAGATTTTAAAATGTCCCTGTTTCCTGCTGGGCAAGGAGAAAGTGCCCCTTTTTAGGACATGCTCGGGAGCCACTTTTCTGAGTAAAGGGTCCTCAAAGACAAAGTCCTGTGCTAGACCCTAATCCTAAACAAGCCAGAGAGGAGAAAAGGCCGCCTCAGATCCCCAAGGAGTGAATTCTGCTCACTCTATGACGTGTTCTCTCACCACATCCACATGCTCCAGCTAAAAGGACACAAGAGCCTGACCCTCACAAAGGCATCCCAAGGAGACCCAGGAATGCCAGGGCACCCACGAGCCCTAGAGGAAATGCTAGCCTCTGCTGTGAATAGCCACAGCAAACGGGAAACACAGCTGCACACTCAGACAGACAGACACAGAATTCCACACCAAAGCCTCATCCCCATCCATTCCCTATACAGTTCCTCACATTTATTTGGCTTTCAATCGAAACCTTGCAAGGTGCACTGAGAGGCAAAGGAGGGTACCCAACCAATCATCAGGGCTAGGTGCAGACGTGACTAAGATTTGGACTGGTCTGGCTAAATAACTAAATAACATTGACGAATATACTGCAGGCTTCACTGGAAAAAGAGGACACAAATGTGCACATGAACATATAAATGGAAACTCGAGAGTGAAAAGATGCCAGAAACCAGAGCAGTGGAACTGAAGTGAAGAATCTTCTGGGCTCTCCAGAGAACTGGGAATGGCTGAAGAAAGCACCAGTGAGTTTGAGGACAGGTGAACAGAAGTGTCCCAAACCGAAGCACAGGAGACTATGGAATAGAAGATGGGGCAGAAAGCTCGCCAGCTGTGGGGTAATGATCAAATGTAGGCCATTCACCTATTGAAGGTTCCAAAAGGAAGACAAAGAGGAGAGCAGAAGAACTACTTCAACTCATAACTGATAATTTTCCCAAATTGACAACAGATACCAACACACAGGACCAGGAATTTCAGGAGCAAACCCACATAAACACCAAGAAAATCTATACTGTGGTGTCATTCGAACTTCAGAGAATCAGAGATGAAGAGAAATTTTCAATGAAGGCAGGACAAAACAGCCTTCTCTGTAAAGGAATAAGAATAAAAATTACTCTAGGCTTCTCACCCACTTCCGCCCAAATCAAAGAGTTCGTGGATAAAATATTGAAAGCATGGCAGTAAACGCTGTCCAATTACTATATCAGCATGGAATCTATATCAGGAAACCACCCTTCAAAGGGGCAGGAGAAATCTACCTCCCAGATCAACAACAACCCAGAGAATCTGTGAGTCCTGCAGCTTCATGGGAAATGTTACCTGAAATGTTACAGGGAGAAGGGAGAACTATATACACCAGAAACGGACGCACCTACGGAAAGACAGTATACGAGCAAAGGAGAGCATGAAGGTAATCAAGGTCTGAGTTAAACAAACAGCCTTGTCTTATTTAAGGCACTATGACAGCCTCAAAAACACAATTTCAATCTTCCTTTCATGCTCAATTATGGTTAAATTACTTATGTCTTCTCTCTTGAGATTGTATTCCATTTTCTTTGTTTTTGCTTTTGTGATGTAAGTTTGGACTGTCTTCTGGAAAGTAGAATGTTAAAAAGTTGAAATTCTGGATTCTGATATTTTTTTCTCTGAAAACTTTGTGTGTGTGTGTGTGTGTGTGTGTGTGTGTGCGCGCACGCGCGCACGTGCGTGCGCACACATGCACCAGAACTGAGGCTTGAACTCAGACCTTACACTCTCAACTGACTTTTTAGCTCATGGTTGGGGTTCTACCACCTGAATCACACCTCCACCTAGAAGCTTTGTTCTTTCTGGTTAACTAGCATTCAGAGTCTTGCAGACTTCTCCAGTTTCCTTGGATGGGTTGGACCGTAAACTCTCTCTGGAGCTGTCCTTGGGCTAACTGACACTGGGTTTTTTGGCTTCAGGCAGAAGTGGGTAAGTAGAGCTGCCTCTCCCCTCCCGCGGCTCCTTGTCTGGGTAGTGTGTACAGTTCCACGGGATGACTTCTCTGGTTCCCCTGCTCAGCGTTGGTTGGTTTTCCTCTTGAGAGAAGCTGCCCTGTGTGTGCGATGCAGCTGCCTGGAGACCAGATCGGGCCTCTGGGATGGACCTACTAGCAAAACCACATCTCTACTTCAGGATCCCTACTAACTTCTTTCCGCCTTCCAGTATCTTTGAGCAGCTTTCTTGGTAGCATATTTTGAAGAAGGCCTTGGCCCTCACACCCAAGAACGGAAGCCCCTCTACCCCCTACTTTATTTTTGAAAGATGCTTTCATTCAGTACAAAACTCTCATTACTATATTTCATTATATTAAAGGCATCTTCCAAACCACATGTTAGACATTCGTGCTTTTATTCCTACCTTCTTGGAAGACCAAGATCTGAAAATCATGGTTCAAAGCCAGCCTAGGAAGAAAAGTCTATGAGACTTATCTCCAATTAACCAGCAAAGAAGCTACACTGGAGGGGTAGCTAATAGGTAGGGTGACAGCTATGTATGAAAAGCCAAAATAGAGTATACAGTCCTGAGTTGAAGCCCCAGTAGCACGTGCACACGTGCGCACGCACACACACACACACACACACACACACTAGTGTCTTCCATTTTCCTGTGGCTCTCATTGTTTTTCAGGCAAGGTGTGCTGTCAGTCTTCCCTGTTCTCCTTATGCAGCTATTCAAGATGCACCTAAGCTCCTCTTACGCAAGAATATATCAGGATATCCTTGTAGCGACTTCATTAGCATGGGGCCTAGTATGATTTTCTTGATATTTTTTCTCTCAGAGTTTTGTGGATGTTGAATCTGTTTATAATTCTATCAAATTTTGACACTTTTATTTATTATAAAGGTGAGGTACAGAGGGTTACAGTTACACGAGTCAGGTAATGAGTACACTTCTTCTTGAACAGTGTCACCCTCTCCCTCATGTTTTTTAACTATCATTTCTTCAAATAACTTTCCTGTGCTCCCTTCTCCTCATAGGACAATCATACTCTCAGGAGTCCCAGCACCATGTCTATTTCTCCCTCTAGCTGATTTGCTTCGATTTGGTTGTCGGAGAGGTGATCCTCCCAATCCACAGTGCATTGCTCCAGGATTCCTTGTTATCACAACCTGTGGTGTATACAAAAGTACATACCAGTCCTACTATGGCCTTAAACCATATCTAGATGACTTACAGTCCTAGTACAACATAAACACTGAGTAAACAGGTCCGATATTGGTTAGGGGATAATGACAAGATCAAAAAGTTGCATACAGTCGCGTTAGGTGCAATTTTTAAAATATGCTTACTCCATAGTTGGCTAAATCCATAGGTGCAGAGCCTAAGGATGCAAAGGGGTGACTGTGTATTGAGGGTCACTGATTTCTGCCTTGTACCCGCATGTGTGTGGATATACGTGTGCATGGGTGTGTGCCCACATACCATTATAATATCTGAGTACTCCATAACCTCTGTGATTTCTGGGTGGTATTCCCTGCATCTTATCTTGGTGGAAGTCTTTACCTTCTTGCTCAGTTAAGTCACTGGACACCCGGCACTCATTATGAGCTGCAGTGTCTTTGGGGTCTGTGCTGGGTCACTTGCAGCCCTCTCCCGTGGTCTGCTTATAGGTATTTTGGCAGAGGGTCCGGAACTAGCTTCATCCATGCTGCTAAGGGAGCGCCCTCCTGAGGGCTGCTGCTGCTGGTATAGGAAGTTCACATGCTACGTGTGCTCTGGGCTCTTTTCTGTTTTCCAGTGGTTCTTCTTCCAAGCCCACAGAGATTGCCCCAGGGGTCCCGGTTGATACTGAGATGTGGATGCGAGTGGGCTCTGCAGACCTCTGGAACTTGAGGAGTCAGCACTGAGGATTCCGACTGCCTCAGACTCTCAAGCCTCTGGCTGCAAATGTTCAGGGCTCTGTTTGATATTCCCTTGTCTGCCCCGCACTGAGCCAGCGAGCCGTGCAATCATGTGGATAGCCTCGTTTGTTTCCATCTTTTCAGGTACCATTTTTTTCCCCTGTGCTGTTTCTTGTTTGCAGTTGGAAATGTTTGCTCCACATATCTTATTTTGATTTTCAGTCAGGTGGCTCCTGACAAGAGGGAATCCTCAGAAACTCAGGAGTATCACAGGGTCTTGTTTTGTAGTCCATGCTGGTCTCAAACCCCCAACCCTCCGGCCTACGCCTCCCCAGTGCTGGGATTACAAGCATGCACCACCACACCTGATGGAAAGCGTTCTCTCTGTGTTAAGACTCCGCACAGTGTGTGGCAAGATCATGCAAAGAAGTGTTAGAAAAGGAAAACACAAATGGGTGAGGCGGGCATCTGGGAAGAGTTCCGTGGCATCCACTCACATGGGAGCTATCAGCATGAACTCACAGTTTGAGAGACACAGACAGAGACATAGGTATAAGGGCATCAGGGAGATGGAGGGCTGCACCTGACCCCTTGTTTTGTTTGCTGAGAGACCTGAGCCAGTGACACCCACACTAATGAGCTGGTGCAGGGCACAGACCACAATTAGTAAATACACAGTTGACCAGTAAAAAAGTAAGTCACTTAGATAAGTGATAAGGTAATTGTAAAATGAGTCTGCAGCATAGTTTTATGCAAAAAAAAGAGTGAAATGTGGCTTTAGAAAAGGATTAGGAGCATGCCAAAGCACAGAGAAGCCAGGCTAAAGCAACCCTGCAGTCCAGGCATGAGACTTTTTAAGAATCTCAATCAATAATGGTGTGAGGAGCGAGGAAGCCTCATTCACAGGGCAAGTAAAGCGAAATACAAAGTGCTCAGTATAATTAAGATCACAAAAAATAATGATATAAAAGGAATTTAGCCACTTAATAAAAATATTGTAAGAATCTGCCAATATCATTACAACAGCAATTTACACTAGTATAAACTTCCAGATTGGTCTTAATAAAAAGGAGGAGATTGTAATAAATTAAACATGTCAAAGTGTCAAAAAAAAATGGGTTAAGCCAGGCAGACCTGAGTACTTTGTGTTGCTACCCAAAAATGTTTCCCAAATCTGAAATTCATTCAAACACGATGTTAACACCAGGCAGACCCTTCTAGAAAGCCCTGTAATGGTCCCAGAGCCAGTGGCATTCGGCTGCCAGTCACGGTGCTGTACTGCGGCTGGCCTCGAAGCCCTGTCTTCCCTCCAGCCTGGCACGCCCACAGCTCTGCCTACGGTTGATCCCCAGCCTCACAGCTTGGCGCGGGGGCTGGGCACCTCGGATGTGGCTGCTGCCAGAGGGATGTGTGGAAGAATTCTTGTCACGGCCCCTGTGCAGCATTGCAGTTCACAAGTCACACGAATCATGAGGGATGGGCCACGCCTGGAACCTCCAGAATTCCTATAGGTGTCCATGACAGGCTTCATGCAGGCTTCTCCAAGCACATTCCCCAAAGTGCTAAATGTGTTGTGGAGGCCTGCCTCCTCGCTTCTCCTCCCACCTCGTGAAATTCTCCCTCTCCCTGGCAGGAGACCATGGAGGAGGAGCAGAAAGAAATCCATGCATTATTCACAAAACTGCTACCACACTGGCTCTCTATCCAAATCTTATTTAAATAAAGGACTATCTTTATCACTTTCCAAAGGACTCGTAAATACAGTTGTCTGGCATTTCCAAACTCCGGCAGCTTGAAGCCTGCGGAGGAAGCCGTGGCCCACAAGACCAGGACGCCTGCTTTGCCGTGGATCTCTGTGAGCACGTAGATGTTCGTCTGGAAGGAGCTAGGCAGGGGGGAGAAGCATTCACATGTGGTACCTGCCCTCTGTCCAGAGACAGACAACCTGGCAGGTGGGCACAGACAAGAGGCCCGGGCACGGATCTAGTGCGGTGTGGACCCTGCGCTGCTCTCTGGAGAGAACCTGGCCCTTCTTGCAAAGAACTGGATAGGAAAGAGGCTGGGGACACAAGGGGCCGGGGCCGGGGCTCCGAGCCCCCCAGGCTCTGCGCCGGGATTCGCAGCGGGGGAGGGAAGGCAAGGCTATGAGGCCCGATGTGGCGTGGATGGGCACGGCCCTCGGGCGTGGCTCACGCCTCCTTCTCAACAACATATGTGTGCACAGCCGTCTCTGTCTCCACGGTCTCCGTCACCTTCTCTGTCACACCGCCGGGAGGTTGCGGGACCTGCTGAGCCTAGGAGCCGTGAGGCACAGACCACACCAGCACGGAAGCAGGCGCCCCTCCCGTGGGTGCTGGGGGTGTCCAAGGTGTCTTGGGGTGGAGGGGGGCATTTCCTGTGTGGGCCGTCTTCTATTCCAAGAGGAGTAAGGCTTCTCCGGACTTGGTGTTCGGTGTTCTGGAGAGAGTCTGGGCAGAGCTTCACAGGGCTTCAGACCACGGGGCATGGAATCCAGCAGGGTGGGCGAGGGTGAGCAGAGGCCCTTCCTGACGAAGCCGCCCTGGCCCAGCAACAAACAAACGGATGATCGCAACCATCGCGGTGAGGACGACGGGTGAGACGAGGGAAAGGCGGTGCGGGAAGCCCGGGGCTCCGGGAACCGTGAGGAGAGAGACAGGCTCAAAGGAAAGCCAAGAGGGGAGAGCAGGAGGTCCGAGAGGGAAGAGAGGCGGTGCCGCCTCCCAACGGGGTTCTCTAGAAAAGCCACGCGCTCCAAATGGCCACACAGGCCCGGACACAGCCGGCGGGGCTCGGAGCTGGGCTCTGTTCGGCGGCCTCACACGGACACTGTGGATCTTGGACGAGCATCTCCTACTTGGGACACTGCCGGGGGGCCTCTAGCCCTTTTTGCACTGATGGTTTTGAGACAGGAGCTCACGTGCGCCTCGTACTTGTGCCTCGACCACCCTCCTCCTAGTGCACGCTTCTTGCAGTAGGTGAGATGCAGGCGCACCCCACCACACACAGGTCCTTCCACCAAGAGGGAGGGTCCCGTGAACTTTTTTCCCCTGAGCTGGCCTCAGACGGTGAGCCTCCTGATGACAAATGTGAGCCACCATATCCACCATGATGTACGTTTCGAACTACTTCTATTGACTCTCCCTCCGCATGCATCATGAGACAGGAGGGGATCTGTGCCAATCCAGAAGGACTGCCCGAACACAGCCCTCGGGTCTCCAGTCTCCAGCAAGAGCTGGACTTGTACCACCTAGCTGAGAACCTTGCTAAAAACAAAAAACAAAAATGAGCTGACAGGTTTTTGAGATGTTTTAATACATGGATCAGAATCACGGCATGCTGTTATCTCTCCATTTGTAGCCAAAAGCAGCATGGACACAGCTCAAGTTCACACAGACAGACTGGCTGGAGCCATTTGCATTCTTGCTCAAAAGCCTGGCTTCTTAAATCTTTCTGCTTCGCCCTCCGTTATTGGGGGGGGAGGGGGGGGAGGATCTACATTGTCTAGGTGATAGTATTATCGTTTAGATGATGCATGAACTTGTCCCGCCCGGACCCCCCCAGCGGCCAGAAGAGGCGCGATAACGAATTCTGCCGCACGGAATCCCAGCGAGATGAGCAGCCAGCCCCCAGCGTGGCGCGCAGCCTCCCTCTGCAGCCACGCCGCTCATGAGTATTTAACACTTCAGCTACGTTTCCTTAAACCAAAACTTGACCCTTATTCCAAATAATCATAGAAGTGATCAGTGTATGCACTGCTTGAGGATACGGGAAATTTGCATCTGGCTTATCTGAGTCCAAATTAAACATTTATAGATGATATTCACACTGCTGGTCATTAGGCCCAACTTTATACAGCTTTCTGCTTGGAATTCCAAGCTAAAAAATGTTTGCTTTTGGAAATAAAACTCCCCATGAAAATTATACTAGTAAAAGATTCTCCGAAGGACAGAGGATATTGTATGTGTGTGTGTGTGGTGTGTGTGTGTGTGTGTGTGTGTGTGCACATGCATGCACACGTGCACACACACATGCACGTGTGAGCACACAGAGGTCCTGGGGCTTGAATTCAGGGCCTGGGCACTGTACCTGAGCTTTTTCACACAAGGCTAGCACTCTACCACTTGAGCCACAGATCCACTTCAGGCTTTTTGGTAATTCATTAGAGATAAGAGTCTCAAGAACTTTCCTGTCCCAGTTGGCTTTGAATTGTGATCCTTATGTCTCAGCCTCCTAAGCAGCTAAGATTACAGGCATGAGCCACGGGTGCCGGGCACTTGTGACACTTCTGAGACCTGCATGTGTCAGTGGACTGCACTTCCCTGGGGTCCTTCTCAGTGGGGCACAAAAGCTGTGTCAGGTGCTCAGTGGTGGTGAGGAGCAGGCGGTGTGCTCACCTGTGCTCACCGTGTATGCGGGAGCCTGCGGGTAGAAGCCGTGGGTAACGGTGTGTGTGTGTTTAGCTCGGGAGACGCGGAGCTTTGTCCTGTGGGGATGATCCAGCACACGTCTTCCCAGGCTTCTCCACGAGCCCCACACTGGGTGCCAACGCCGGGCGCCATCTTTGCTATTCCAGCCACTGGGTGCACATCTCCCATTGTGGTTTTAATTCGTGTTTCCCTGACTTGTCATGAGTCCACACATTCACCGGCCCTGTTAGCCTGTTTACGTTTTCCCTGCAGCATAACAGTAAATTTCAGCAGGCTGTCTCTGCCTGTGCAGTGAAGACACTGGAGTTCAAGTCCACTGTGAATCAAGTGATGCCACACAGCCAGCCTTCATCTGGAGAGTTTATCTGGTAGCATTGCTTATACATCCCTCTCATGGCCCCTTGCTGGCCTCTAACACCAAGTAGCCTCCAACGCCACAGCCTCCAACACCACGCAGCCTCCATCACCACAGCCTCCATCACAATGAAGTCTTTATCATCACACAGCCTCCATCATCACAGCTTCCAATGCTGCAGCCTCCTTCACCACAGCCTCCAACACCACAGCCTCCATCACAATGAAGTCTCTATCATCACACAGCCTCCATCACAATGAAGTCTCTATCATCACACAGCCCCCATCATCACAGCTTCCAATGCTGCAGCCTCCTTCACCACAGCCTCCAACACCACAGCCTCCATCACAATGAAGTCTCTATCATCACACAGCCCCCAACACCATGCAGCCTCCATCACCAGGAGCCTCTATTGCTGCAGACTTAACATCTGAAAAGACAAAGACTTCTGCTTTGTACTTTTTCTTGGGGTGTGGTCACCTGGCCTTGGCTTCCTTGAGACACCATGCAGAAAAGAGAAGAGGGGTAAAAGCTTGAGGATTTGCCCGAGCTGGTGGCATGCACAGCCCTTACACACGTGCACACACACACAGGCACACATGCAATGCACATCTGTGCACACACAGGCACACACACAGGCACACATGCAATACACGGGTGCACACACACATGTACACACAGGCACACATGCAATACACATCTGTGCACACACAGGCACACACACAGGCACACATGCAATGCACATCTGTGCACACACAGGCACACACACAGGCACACATGCAATACACGGGTGCACACACACATGCACACACAGGCACACATGCAATGCACGGGTGCACACACACATGTACACAGACACACACATCTCGCTAGCAAGTGACTGTCTTATTCTAGTCAGCTGTTGGCTCAGTTCACAGCAGCCTCCCTCTCCGGTGGGGATTATAGTCACACTCAGCCTCCATTTTGGTTCCTTTTTCCCTGCACTGTGTGACCCCTCTGCTCCCACTCAGCGTGGTGAACCCAGCACAGGGATCCTGAAGTTGCTGTAGGTAGCCTCACACACCTTCAAATCAATCAGCCTGACCTGTCATGGAAAACCCCGCAGGGGATGCTTTGGGCCTCAGGGCAGGCTTCCACCACCAGTCCCCTCCGCTCCCTCACCACGCACCTGTGGATGAGCACGAGCCAGCAGCTCCCTCTGCGGGGTCCTGTGACGTGCTTCCTTCCCGTCCCTGCAGCACCGTGGCTGTCACCAGGTGTGTGGATGTGAGCAGGTGTGCACAGTGTAAGTGTGCCGTGACTATGCAGCAAGTGCACGCATGGAATGAGACGTCTGCACGTGTGTGGATGCGTGTGCTGCTGGGGCTGGCTTGCTAGTCTATTGTGCAGAACTTCCATGTCTCAGTTCACAAAGAAATTAGTCTGAAAATTTGTTTTCTTTTAACGTTCTCACATGGCTGGTTTGAGAGCTCTGCCAGGCTCTTGTAATGACTTGGGAATTGCTCCCTCAGCCACTGCACTCTGGCGATGTGAGGAGATTTTTTCTTTAAGTATTTACTAGGATTTGCTGGTGGCGTCCTTGTACCTAGGCAGCGATTTGGAGGCAATCGACCTTCCCCGCAGGACAGGACAGTGCCCTGGCCCTGTGCAGAGGGTTTAAGTGCTCAGTAAATATATATTTAGCCACCCTGGGGCTGCACTGCTGTGCGGACTCTGCAGGGGCCATGCACATGGAGCTCTGTGTGTGAGGAGCTCTGTGTGTGAGGAGCTCTGTGTGTGTGTGTAGCTCTGTGTGTGTGTGTGAGGAGCTCTGTGTGTGTGTGTGTGTAGCTGTGTGTGTGTGTGTGAGGAGCTCTGTGTGTGTGTGTAGCTCTCTGTGTGTGTGTAGCTCTGTGTGTGTGTGTAGCTCTGTGTGTGTGTAGCTCTGTGTGTGAGGAGCTGTGTGTGTGAGGAGCTGTGTGTGAGCTCTGTGTGTGTGTGTGAGGAGCTCTGTGTGTGTGTGTAGCTCTCTGTGTGTGTGGAGCTCTGTGTGTGTGTGTAGCTCTGTGTGTGAGGAGCTGTGTGTGTGAGGAGCTGTGTGTGAGCTCTGTGTGTGTGTGACTCTGTGTGCGAGGAGTTCTGTGTGTGAGGAGCTCTGTGTGTGTGTGTGTAGCTCTGTGTGTGTGTGTAGCTCTGTGTGTGAGGAGCTGTGTGTGTGAGGAGCTGTGTGTGAGCTCTGTGTGTGTGAGGAGCTCTGTGTGTGTGTGTAGCTCTGTGTGTGTGTGTAGCTTTGTGTGTGTGTGTGAGGAGCTCTGTGTGTGAGGAGCTCTGTGTGTTTAGCTCTGTGTGTGTGAGGAGCTCTGTGTGTGTGTGTGAGGAGCTCTGTGTGCGTGAGGAGCTCTGTGTGTGGTAGCTCTGTGTGTGTGTGTAGCTCTGTGTGTGTGTGTGAGGAGCTGTGTGTGTGAGGAGCTCTGTGTGTGAGGAGCTCTGTGTGTGTGTAGCTCTGTGTGTGTGACTCTGTGTGTGAGGAGCTCTGTGTGTGTGTAGCTCTGTGTGTGTGTGACTCTGTGTGTGAGGATCTCTGTGTGTGAGGAGCTCTGTGTGTGAGGAGTCTCACCTTGCTGGTTGGATTCTGGGAGGGATGGAATATGGTGAAACCCATAGACCATGGACATGGTCTATGGACACCATGGACAGCATCCTGTCCGTGCTGCATGCTGGTGGTGAGGGACAGCATCCTGTCCATGCTGCATGCTGGTGGTGAGGGACAGCCTTCTGTCCGTGCTGCATGCTGGTGGTGAGGGACAGACTTCTGTCCGTGCTGCATGCTGGTGGTGAGGGACAGCAGCATTCTGTCCGTGCTGCATGCTGGTGGTGAGGGACAGACTTCTGTCCGTGCTGCATGCTGGTGGTGAGGGACAGCCTTCTGTCCGTGCTGCATGCTGGTGGTGAGGGACAGCCTTCTGTCCATGCTGCATGCTGGTGGTGAGGGGCAGCAGCCTGCCCGCTGCCAGGCACCTCGGTCACATAGAGGGAAGGGCTGTGCTGCTCAGGTAAAGTTAAGTAGGGACAGAGGGAGTGTCTTACATCAAAGCTCAGAAGACCAGTGATGAAGAACTTCTCAGGTGGCAGGACACGTGGCATTGCAGGGAGAGAAGTCGCCTACAAGCCCAGGCCCAGCCAGCATGGCAACAGGGTCATGCAGAGGCCCGTGATCTCGCAAAGTGACAAGGAGACGGACAGCAGAGCCCGGGGAGGCTGGAGGGGGAGACAAGGGCTCCACTGCTCCTCATTGGCCTTACCACTCGGCGAGCGGGACTGGCCGCACAGACAGTGGGCTGGACGCCTCCAGAGCAGAGTGACCAGAATACAAGAGGCAGGGAACAGGAGAAGCAAGAAATGGTGGAGGAAACATTTGATGGACGAGGAAAATATCCACAACACATGGTCTGCTTTGGCAAGAAAACGTAAGAGCAAGGCCAGCCGTTCCTTTGTCTGTCTCAAGAGACTCAGGGAAGAATCCAACAACCCAGCACATCTGTGCAGGAAGCTTCTCGAGTCCAGTAATGATACTGAAGAGGCTGCAGCTCTGGCGGTGGGGGGGGGGGGGGGGGAATGACTTCCCTACATGCACAATGATTTAGTAACTAAGAGAGAAGCACCAATCTTCACAGCGAGAGGCGCCCGGCTATCAATCATACTCATGGAACTATCCTAAGGAGAAATTTTAAATTCCCTATTTTGAAATGTTTAAAGGGAAGTTCAGATGGCATTGTGCCTGTGATCAGGACTGTTGCCTTCAGTTAAAAATCTGAATCAAACAAAACAATACCGATTTGCTCAATTCAGAAGGACGGCAGACAAAGAGGACAGAGTTGAACCCAGGAGACGTTTTGTTCGTGAGTTCCATGACAGGCTGGAGAATTTCTCCCTAGGCTTCAAGATAAAATGGATAAAGAGAGAAATAAAAGTAAAATAGCAAATGCAATAAAATGCCCCTCTGCTCTTAACGCTAGGTGGGAGCGGTGAGGGGTTTGGAGTTCACTCCTTTGGGTGTGTCCCAGCTCCACCCTCAAGAGCTCACCACCCCACAGCCTCATCTCTGCATGTGAAAGAGGGAGACTCTCCTGTCGTTGTGAGAACAGAGGGAGGTAATGGAGCCCGCCGCACACTGCCCAGCGGGCATTAAACACGAGGTAAATAATAGCTTTTACTGGTCTCATGCAAACAACAGCAGTTACCAGGGAAAGCTATGAAGAGATGCACACGTGTGCACACACAGGGTGGAAGAGACAATGTGTGCACACCACAGCTGCCATCAACACCCTCACCAGAAAAGAGGGGTGCAGCCAAGAGCCAGCCAGCATGGGGGGCCTTCAGCCTTCCCTTCTTCCTGTCTGTCTCTCTCTCTGTCTCGTCTCTCTCTCTCTCATTCTCTCTCTTCTTCTTCCTTCTCTCCTTCCCTCCCTCTGCCCTCCCTTCCTCCCTCCCTCTCCCTCCCTCACAGAAGTAGGCAGGCAGGGTCCCAGGAGTCTGCTCCACCCGCTGGTCGGTGACCAGTGTACAGACAGCTGCCCAAGGCCTCAGCTCCCACCCTCGGGCACCAGCATATTTGACTGTTGGCAGACATAGTAAATTCCAATGGTCTCCACAGCAAAATGTCGACCTCAAACGTTTTTAATTTCTGTATTAGTCCTGGGGCTTGAGCTCATGGCCTGGTCACTGTCCCTGAGCTTCTTTTGCTCAAGGTTAGTGCTGTACCACTTCAGCCACAGCTCTACTTCTGCATTTATTTTTAATAGTTTATCAGAGATAAGGGTCTCAAGGACTTTCCTGCCTTGGTTGGCTTTGAACTGTGATCCTCAGATCTCAGCCTCCTGAGTAACTAGGATTGCAGATATGAACCATGGGCACCTGGCTAACACTTTATTTTCAAACAATAAGGAGACAAAGCATCTTATTTGAGGACCCAAGGAAAGAACAGTAACATAAAAGGGAAAGCAATTGAGTTAAAAAGAGAAATGAACAAACAAACCTTAAAATAACAGACTCATAAATTTTGTTGTGAGTATTTAATTGTGGCAAAAAATCTGATAAAGATAAATTAGAAAAGAGAAAGCTTTCTAATCAGGCGTAGGAAAAGAGGAAATACAAGATACTGGGATGAAAACAGGGGTAATCACCCACCAGCTGCACAACTTCCGAAGGTGGATAATCACAGGAAAATGCTCTGAAATCAGGATTAAATGGTTTAATGGTTTTAGGAAGCACCGCACCCTCGTGCGTGGATCTGGGCAGTATGCGGTCAGGACCAGTCTCTGCTCAGAGGGCACCGCATCCCTCCAAAAAGCGGCCCCACCTCAGCAAGCACTCAAAAGATGTTTGCTGACTGACCGGATGAGGGTGAGACGGGAGGGAGGAAGAAATCGAAGGAGATCAAGAGGAAATTAGAGATGCTTTGGAAAAGCACATGCTTTCCAACTTGTTTAAGGGAATATTAAAAATATATAAGCATATCAATAACCCTGAAGATACAGCATCAAAGATTAATAACCTATAGCCATCCCTTTGCATGATACATTACACAGTAATAAAGAGAGTGAAAGTCAGGTAAATTCAAGGTCTTTTATTAAATGAAAAGGCCTGTTTCAAGCTAGACATTCAGAACTGCCCGGTTCTGCTAAATGTAAGGCTGGGAAGAAACTCGTCCACGGGCTTCTGCGGGCCTGCAGAACAAAGGAGAACACAGGCAAGAGCTCACATCCACTTGCAAACGTTGGCTCTGACAAGAAATGGCAACGCAAGCAAGAAATAGTCGCCGGAGAATTTATTCCGTCTATTTTATTACCAATTTACATAACAAAAGTACATTCACCTATAGCTTGTAGATAAAAATTAATTTAAATGATAAAATGTTTAAGGTGCCCCAAAATTAATACCATAAGATAGATCGGGTGCAGGCATTTTTATGAGCAGGTGATTCTAAAACTCAGAAAGAGATCATTCTTCTGCAACTTAAATTATTTCAGCACACAGAAATCTGGAAAGCTTCCCAGTTCATTGTACATAACCCTGACAGCAAAAATCTTACAAGTATGAAAATAAAACCATCTAGTCATTTTATCTGTGAATAAATGTTAAAATTTCCAGTGAAAGTTAGACAATATAATTTATCTAATCTACCAGAATGTCTAAAATAACAGAAAATGTCCAAAAGTGTTAAAGTCTAAAAAATAGTAAATTTATTCATGTAATTTATCACAATAAGTACAAGAAATACAACCTATATGATTAATGTAATAACTCTGTAATAGCCATTTGGACAAATTGAACATTGATTTCTGACTCTATAGATTATTTGTAAAATAAAGATAGAAAAATGTTGCTAATATTTTCAAATGAGATTCAGATAGATTTATCTCAAGTTATTTGCTCTTCCAATTCGTACGTGGCAAAAAGGAGCAAATTATTTTCTTCTGCTAAGCTCCCAGCACTCAACACAAAACACATCTGGGGCTCCATATGGGCTCGTCCTCACGTGACAAGCAGTTTACCAAGAACACAACTATGTCAATTCTCACAGTGTAGAGTCAGTGCAGACGCTAGGGGTCAAGGTCACTAGAGGCCAAGGATTCAGACACAAAACAGGCCCCTTTCCAATGCCAGTCCCAAGGCTAGGCCTGCTATACTTCTTTTTCTTATTGTAAAGGTGTTGAACAAAAGAGTTACAGTTCCATGAGTCCGGTAATGAGTACACTTCTTTTTTTACAGAGTCACCCCCTCCAGTCTCTCCCAGTTTCTTCCCCTCCTGACTTCCATTCCTGCAAGGTTATATAGTTTATTTCCAATGGCCGGCTGTACGTCTTACCCCCAGCTCTAGGTAGGGTTCTCCCTATTCATCCTAGTGCTAGAATGGCTCCTGACATTCAGAGAAACACACTTCCCTCCGGCATATTGTAGAGGACATCATCCAGGGCACGGAATTTCTATGCCCTCCCAGGAACATCACACTTGGTCTGGCATCCCAGACTTCCTCTGGGTCACAAACCTAGCAGTCCTCTGGCATTTTCCTTGGGGAGAACTTATGACCAGGACCTGACCAGAGAAAATGGCAGGTGACAGGAGTGAGAGAAATGACTGGGACCAGCGGAGTCTTGTGTGCTGTCTCACCAGACATAGTGGAGCTCTGGGATGGCGCCTTCCCCAGCTGCCCCCACAGATCGTATGCGACTTCAATAGACATCAGAAACAGTTTGACCCAGCAGAACTCCTCAAAACAGAAAGTGTGTAAGGATGCTAGGAATTGTTTCCGTTGATGAGTGAAAGCTTTCTAATTGGGTGCAGTTCCAGTTTTCAATCTTGTTCTTACTTTCCGAGCCACTGAGGCTCCATCAGAAGATTAAATAACTCCATTAATAAATAGGCAAATTAACTGATTTTTTTCAAAAGGAGAACAGTGGCTAACAGATGCATGAAGAAATGTCCAACGTCCTTAGTCATCGAGGACGTGCGGGTGAAGACATCCCTGAGATTGCTAACAGGGACTGCACCCTGGGACTGCACCCCATCTCATTCACAACGGCTGTCATAAAGAAGACAAACAACATAGACGCGCGTGGGGGTGGGGGGAGGGCGACCTTTAAATCATGTTCGTTGGAAAGTAAAGTAGCACAGCCACGGTGGAAGTCAGTCTGGAGGTGTAATGCCCAAGAAGCATGCTGCACTGCTCCTGGATATATATGCCAAGGAATGTAAGTCCACAAATACGAGACATATCCGTACATCATGCTTCCTGCAGCATTGGTAACAACAGCCAAAACATGGACTCAAGCTAGGTGCCCACCCACTGCGGAATGTTTGAAGAAAACATGGTAACGATACACAGTGGAGTATTATTCATCCACAAAGAAGAATGAAAATGTGTCATTTGTGGAAAAACAGGTGACACTGGAGATTATCCTGTGAAGTGAAATAACCCACACTGAGAAAGTCAAACACCACACATTCTCATAAGCAAACCCTAACTGTCCAGGGGCGGAGAGTAGAAGAGCAATATGGCCCAGGCCAGCACAGGCGAGAGACAGAGAGAGAGAGAGAGACAAACAGACAGACAGACAGACAGAGACAGAGAGACAGACAGAGACAGAGACAGAGACAGAGGCAGAGACAGAGACAGGGACAGAGAAAGGGTCAAATCTGAAGCTCAAGAGGTAGAACATCTGCCTACCAAGCAGGAAGCCTTGAGTTCAAATCGGAGTGGCTTCCAAAACAAGAACTGGATGACAGGAATATAAACAGGTTCTATTTAGGGGTGGGGATGAGCGAGAGGGAGACAGACCAAGGAGGGTATAAGAGGACCAGGGGAAGAACAGAGCCAAACAATTCTGTATGCACAAGAGTCAGGAGAAGGTAGAACCACAGAGAGGTGGCTTTGATTGGGGTGCAGTCTGTGCTCATTCAGAAACATCACGACAAACCCCCTCAGAAAATATAAAAGCATATCAGAGAAAAATAAAAAGAAGAGTAACTGTTACAGAAAGAGAAGAAGAAAAGGGTCACAAAGCCCTGGAACTAATACAGACACATCTCCAATCCGTTAAGAGGCAAATCCAAGTGAAGGCAGTCACTTAAAGTATGATGACGGAATCACAAGTAAGTAACGGTTGCATCTCTCTTTTACAACTTACATAAAAAGCATAAAGTGTCGCACTCCTGAAGTCCCAGCACTAAGAGGGCTGAGGCAGAAGAGCATGAGTTCCAGGCCAGCTGGCCACTTAACAAGTCAAAGAAACAAAGTCTTTGGGGGGCTGGAAGCTTCCATGGGAAGCTGTTTGCGACCGCATTGAAAGGAATGCCAATGCCTGTCCTTTCATCATGCGGAGGAAGGAGAGGAGGAGCAGAACATCATCCGGACACCTGCTCCATGAGACCATCCCACAAACCAAGCAGAAAGGGAAGGCTCCCTGTGGGAAGCCAGGGTGCTTCCTGGGACCAAGGTTTGAGTCCCCAGGACACAAAAAGTCATAACAAAGACATCTTAGAAGGTGACTGTGAAGTAGAAGTACACACAAAGTGGACACGGGAGACAGCAATTCTGAAAAACTTCCAGTCTCAAGAGTAATCAAAGAAATACCTCTCAGTCCTATCTCTTAACGTTAACAGACTGAACTCTCCAATTAAGCGACATAGACTGTCTAGTTGGATTAAAAAACAAGACCCTTCTATCTGCTGCCTGCAGGAGTCACATCT
>NW_012267274.1:1547116-1547594 GCF_000151885.1 Dipodomys ordii
CCTCCACGCGTGAACACGGCAGGAGCGTGCCGTCCATGCGTGAACACGGCAGGAGCGCGCCCTCCACGTGTTAACACGGCAGGAGCTCGCCCTCCACATGTGAAAGCAGCAGGAGCTCGCCCTCCACGCGTGAACACGGCAGGAGCTCGCCCTCCACGTGTGAACACGGCAGGAGCTCGCCCTCCACGCGTGAACACGGCAGGAGCGCGCCCTCCACACGTGAACGCGGCAGGAGCTCGCCCTCCACGCGTGAACGCGGCAGGAGCGTGCCCTCCACGCGTGAACATGGCAGGAGCTTGCCCTCCACACGTGAACGCGGCAGGAGCTCGCCCTCCACGCGTGAACACGGCAGGAGCTTGCCCTCCACGCATGAACACGGCAGGAGCGCGCCCTCCATGTGTGAACACGGCAGGAGCTCGCCCTCCACGTGTGAACACGGCAGGAGCTCGCCCTCCACGCGTGAACACGGCAGGAGCTC
>NW_012267274.1:1547644-1561924 GCF_000151885.1 Dipodomys ordii
GATGTGAAGGGTAAACCAAAGGAGGAGGCTGCAATGCTTGGTAATAAATGTACGCATTATCCTGCCCATGTAATTGTAACCCCTCTGTACAGTATTCTCACAAATAAAATAAAATAAAATTAATAAAAATAAGAGTAATCAAAGAAATGTAAACTCTGACAACAGTATAAAAGCAGGAGCAAAGCAGACTGGTTTTATATTTGTAATAAAGCAGATTAGTTTCATTTTTAATATACGAATAAAACAGTAACATAAGCCAAAATAACACCCACATAAAAATAAAAACAAAAGCTAATGGTGCATCTGATGTAACAGAAAGCCCATTTCTTTTATTTTTTTGGGGGGGGTGTCTGGTCGTGGGGCCTGAACTCTGGGCCTGGGCACTGTCCCTCAGCTTTTCAGCTCAAGGCTAGCGCTCTACCACTTGAGCCACAGCGCCACTTCAGGGTTTTTTTCTGTTTATGTGGTGCTGAGGAATCGAACTCAGGGCCTCATGCATACAAGGAAAGCACTCTACCACTGAGCTACCTTCCCAGCCCTGCCCACTTCTGATTTACAACAAGAAAAGGGAACTTTTAAAAACTTGCCACCTTCAACTAGCTCTACAAGTGTTAGGGATTCAAGGAAAAATAATTGGTCCACACCATGGTTACTTAAATTCTTTATAAAACTGCAATAAAATGCATTAAATTATGAGACAAAAATTTTTAAGATACATTTATTTTAAAAGAATTTTTTAACTCCAAAGGCAAAGATTACAACAAAAGTTTAAGTCGCCATGCCAATTTCTACTGGATGCAATACTTTCCTCCTTTCATCAAATATTAAAAGAGGCTACTTCAAAATACTCAGGAGCCAACCAGCAAGAGACTGCCCCCCAAAAGGCAAAAGTTAAACATGACCCCATGCACAGCAATGGCTGAAGCCTGAGCTGGGGTCCGTACCCTGGACTCACAGAGATCCCAGAACCTAGGGCTATGTCCCAGGAGCAAGGAAATTGCAGGAAGCCAAGCCTCCAAGTATGAATATAATCTAAACCTAAGATCGTTGATGGATTTCCAAATACCAAATACAGACCAAGCCATGGCAGGTTGGCTTAGAAAGATTATAATAGAACATAAATATTGCAAAAGCAGTCTGCATGGAAAGAGCTAAAATACTCGAAGACAGGTAGAGCTTTCAGTGATTTCATGACCAAAAAAGCAAAGTTGGTAATTTTAGCCTGGTTTGCTACAAGCTAGAGCAAAAATAAATACACATTGAAACAGTGTAGAGTCCAGAAATACTTCCCAGTTCTATCAGTGTTATCCGCTTTTTAATGTCAAGTTATGAGCCATGCAAATAAGAAGAAAACTGTGATGTGTTTTCCCAAAGGGAAAAGGCAGTTACTAGGAATAGATTCGTGCTAAGAGAAGTGACCTTCTTGTCAGATTCAATAAACAAGGATCTCAAAGCAACCCCTAAAGACAGGAGATAAAAATAAAAACGGCCTTGCTAACTGAAGGGACAGGCATCTCACTGAAACACTACAACTATAAAAATGGAAATTACAGAGCTAAAAACTACAATACTTAAAATTTTAAAAACTCACTGTAAGGCTCAGAAACAGTTTGGTGACAAAACAAAAAAGGACAAGTTAAATTGTATTTAAAAAGGAAAGGATGGCAATGACTCCAGAAGAGTTGGAGAAGTTGAGAGTCTCAGGGGCACCAGCAGGCGCCCGTGCAACTCACTCCCGAGCAAGTGGCAAGGGGAGAAGATATAAGAAATATTTACAACAAGAAATATTTACAAAAACTCACCAGGTGCTGGTGGTTCACACCCTTAGTTTCAGCTACTCAAGAGGCCGAGATCCGAAGATCATGATTTGAAGCCAGACTGGACAGGAAAGTCTCCCCAAATTAAGCACCAAAAAAGCTATAGCTCAAGTGGTAGAGTGCTAGCCTTGAGAAAGAAAAAAAGTTCAAAGACAGCTTCCCAGGCCCTGAGGTCAGGCCCTAGAACCAGAACCAAAAAGAAAAAAGAAAAGAATATTTTCAAAAACTACACAAAGTTGGTGGAAAATACTGTTATGGAGAATGACAGTGAGCTCCAAGAGTCTAAACACCAACTGCTTCTAGGTGTCCACTAATAAAACTGAGCAAAACTGATTAAAAAAAACAGATTAAAAAAAACTTGTAACACACATCGAAACAATGGTACCATTAACAGCCACCATCACCAGAGCAGACGGGCATCAGAAGCCACAGGAATAGTACTTTGTCACCTGATACACACAAACACACAAAATATTTACCAAGAGTCTGTGTTTATCAAAAAAAAAGCTTGATAAATGATATATCCATGATTTGATCATGAGAAAGCACAATTGAAAGCACTTAGAGGAAATGATCGCTGGCTGAAATTCAGATGTGTGAGAAGACAAAAAGCAACAGCAACTGCAGTGGGAACTTTTAGCAAATAACGACGACTTGTTTCCTCTAAAAGGCATATAGATATTTAACTGGATCAGACTGCTACTATACCCAGATGTAACATGACAACCATTGAATGAGGCTCCTCCACTTCAAGTCATTCAGTACTCGTTCTGTAGATTGAGATAAAGATGCATGCTGTAATCCAAGATAAGACAAACAGAAAAATGGCAAGATGGCAAATCAAAACACAGCCACACTCATGGCCATAGTAAACTTAATGGATTAAACACTCCCATCCAAAGAATCTGGGAAGAGAAAAAAATAGGACACAAACACATTAATTGATATCTATAAGACTGTGCTTTAAGAACAAAAACACAAAGAGGCTAAAAGCACAAGGATGGAAAGATGCAGCACGTGCATACTGAAGAGGAGCAAGTCACCGTGGCCATTCCTACGGGGTGCTACACTACAAGACGCCGAGCATAAGATGCCGAGTGTCTTGACTGGCAAAGAGCTTCTGCAGGGTGGTTAGAAGGCCGGCCTTCAGAAAGGTGCAAGGACTACAGCAATACCTCAGAACACCGCCAGCCTGGGCACTACAGCGAGAAATGAATCTACAACCAAATGAAAGGCATGAAGACACGGTCTCTGGGAGCTGATGGAACCGTGATTTGGCATCAGCACTGTCAAGCCCGTTAACTCAACAGACACGCAGAGCATGACAAAGAATCCTTTCTCCGGAAGCAGAGCGTAGCTGGGATGGGAATGGCCATCAGAGGAAATACCGAGTCTTCATCAACTTCACCAGATGGAATCCTACAGAAATTCCCATCTACAACAGCACAGTATCCTTTAGAGTTCAAGTATCTCCCATGAAACAGTTCTGCTGTAACTAATCTGGGAATAAAGGAAGAAGTTATGAGACAATTGAGAAAACCGTTTTTGAAGTAAATGAAAGCGAAACAAGGCGATATGGAACCAGAAGACACACAGATGGACATGGAGAGTTAAATGCTAGCTCCTGACATCACGGACTGTGAACAATGTCGTGACGTGGCTCCTTCCGCGGGGAGATGTGAAAGGCACAACTACGCCCTTAGAAGGTCATGGAGAGGGAAGAAAACAAAAAGATAAAGGTAAAGGCAATGGAATACAAAATGAAAATAAGGGAAATGTTGTCCTTTGCAAAGACATATCAAGTGGAAAAAAACAGAATAAGAAAGACCAGAACAAGTCATACATATCAAGAATAATAGCAAAGCAGTACAGGGGCTATAGATACTAAAATGACAGCAACAGAATCATTAAAATACCCTTCTACCAATACATTTCTTGCCTGAAATTGAAAGACATGTACTGTCAACTGTGGCACAAGAACTCACAAAAATGAGCGAGGAAGAGAGAAGGAAAAGCAAACGGTGCAGCTTGCATGAGGCTCCTTCTGAGGACAGGCTGGGGACATGGAGGAGCACTGTAAGCTCACTCCTGTATCGGATGGTCTCTGAGGAGCAATCTCCAGCCCGGCCCATGGCACGGAGATTCCACGCCTCCCTTACTGTAAAGCTACAGTACAGGGAACAATGTGGAGGAGCAGCGATCAATGCAGCGCCCAGAGCCCAGCGCAGGCTCAAACCTTCCACTGATGTTTGACAAAGGCATCCACTTGAATGGAGAGAGAGAAACGCATTTCCCCCAGGCAGTGCTGGAACAATCGGATGTAGTATGGAGAAAAAAATAGTACCCTATGCCAAAATTACCTTAAAATGTCTCATGGACTGAGAAAATGAAAGGTAAGCTTATGAAATATTCAGAAGGAAATGTGGAAGAACATCTTTGCCATCTTATGATGCCAGGGATTTCCTGGTGAAGACACAAATGCATAACACGCATATGCCCTATGAAGGAGGCAACCCCATTAGCTCCATTTAAATGGGAGGGGTGCAGTTCAAACCCCACAAGGAGGAGAGCTGAGCTGGGGCAGCCAGCAGGGGGCCACCGCTGGGTCCCGCCACTCCCCGGCAATGCCTCAAGCCTGATCACTCACTAGGCAGTGCAGGCAAAGTCCATCATGAGCCCCACAGCCACAACATCATCCTAATGATTGACAGAAAAGTACAGTATCAATGCCAATATAAAAGGAGGCACCACCCTGTGACTTTAAAACGCATTGTTAAAAAGGAGCAGGATGGCAGAGTAGCAACAGGGAACCACCCAGCTCTCTCTGATCAAACAGAAAGTCCTAACACACACTTCACCTCAAGGAAGTGACAACAAGGCAAATGTAAACAGAGAAGAATGTATACCCCCCTCCTCCCCCTCTCCCTCGCACACAAGGACAGGAACTGGGCAGTGCACCCCACACCTGCAGGCCGTGTGGCTAAGATACAGCCCTGAGCCGAGGGGTGCAGCCAGCCGCACCCCCAAGGGTCCAACGTTGCAGACCAGGAACAAGAGAAGGGTGCATCCAGATGCTGAAAATGTCATCACAGTGCTGCTGCCCAGAACCAACACTGGAATGGCGAGTACCCCACTGGGGACCCTCCCCCGGGGACCAGCACTGATAGTGACCCAGAGGGCTTGGCCTAGATCCCACCCCCCAGCCCCCCAAAAGACACCATACTGGAAGAGGGCAAAGAAGCCCAAGCCCTTCTTCACATCACCACAGCAGAAGCCCAAGCAGTTCCCCAGGGAAGGTCACTGGGGCACAATTTGGCCCTGAGGAGCCAGGGAAATACAAGGTCCCACGGGGACGGGGCCCACACTCCATCTGGACCCTTCAACACTGCATCCCGCCCTGCGGGAAGCAACCAACTGGCTAGAACTCAGGCCTGGACAGCCTTGCCATCCGGCCCTGTGGGAAGCCATCCGGGCTCCATCCCACCCTGCAGGAAGCAACCAACTGGCTAGAACTCAGGCCTGGACAGCCTCGCCATCCGGCCCTGTGGGAAGCCATCCAGGCTCCATCCCACCCTGCGGGAAGCAACCAACTGGCTAGAACTCAGGGCAGGATGGCCTCCCCACACCACCTGGTGGGAACCTGCCATCTCTGGGAATTTGATCCCAAGATCCCAAGAATCAAAGGCATGGAGAAAACACTGAGACCAGACCATCCCAAATGGACTTTCAAGGACTGGCAGACTCAGCCAGAAGATAAAGTCTCCATCCCTCAGTTACAGATGAGATGAGGGAGAAGATGGAGGGGGGGGGGAAGTCACACCTAAAGGCAGTGAAAACCTATTCATAAAACAATAGCAGAAAACTTCCTCAATCTCGAGAGAAAAATCCCACCCACCTGACGGAGGCATACAGAACTCCTAGTAGACAGGACCTGAGAAGAAATACTTCTAGACACATGGTAGTGAAAACTTTGGACTTAAAATACATTGTAAAAATACCAACATAGACAGGCACCAGTGGCGCATGCCTGTAATCCTAGCTATTCAGGAAGCTGAGGTCTGAGGATCAAAGCCATTTGGGGCAGGAAAGCCCCGGGAGACTCCTATCTCCATTAGCTATCAGAAAACTGGAAGTGTCGCTGTGGCTCAAAGCGGTAGAGGGCTAGTCTTGAGCAAAAGAGCTCAGGGACCATGCTCAGATCCTGAGTTCAAGTCCCACAACAGACAAAAAATGTAAGTAAATACCAAAGTAGAAGAGCCATACTGGTCCCCAAATGAACCAGGAGCCTGTGGGAGCCGTCTCCAGTGCACCCCAACGTAGACATGGATGTCTGTCTTACCTGATGAGGATGTAGCAGGAGGCCCTGGGCAGGCGACGTGAACAGGTGACAGGAGGGGAAGCAGCTGCCCGGCTGGGAGGTCCCACGCGAGGCCACACCCCCGCTGGGAGGTCCCACACGAGGCCACACCCCCGCCGTGAGGTCCCACCGGAGGCCACGCCCCCGCTGGGAGGTCCCATCGGAGGCCACGCCCCCAATGGGAGGTCCCACCGGAGGCCACACCCCCGCTGGAAGGTCCCACGCGAGGCCACACCCCCGCTGGGAGGTCCCACCGGAGGCCACACCCCCACTGGGAGGTCCCACGCGAGGCCACACCCCCACTGGGAGGTCCCACCAGAGGCCACACCCCTCGCTGGGAGGTCCCACCAGAGGCCACACCCCCTCTGGGAGGTCCCACCAGAGGCCACGCCCCGCTGGGAGGTCCCACCGGAGGCCACACCCCCCGCTGGGAGGTCCCACGCGAGGCCACACCCCCCGCTGGGGGGTCCCACCAGAGGCCACGCCCCCGCTGGGAGGTCCCACCGGAGGCCACACCCCCCGCTGGGAGGTCCCACGCGAGGCCACACCCCCGCGCCCTTGAAGGCTGCCACCTCTACCCCACGCGTCCACGTGCCGGAGAGGAACAGCTTCCAGGAGAGAGCACTGATGTTTCCTCGCGGTTTCAGGGCGTCGGCTGGTCCTGTGGCGGGGGCCTGAGAGGCAGCGCATGGCACGCGGAGGTCTGGCGCGGCGGGGCTGCTCCACTATCCCAGGCAGGAAGCCAGGGCCCGGGAGGAGAGCGCGGCACCGCGAGCGTCCACACGGAAGCCAGGCGCGGGCGGGGGCCTCCAGAGGCTGGCTGTGGTGACAGCGGTGACACGACCCGCCTGCAGCCCCAAGGGACCCCAGGCTGGCACGGCAGGCCACTAGGGTGGACGCACAGACGTCTGCACCGGGATCTAGGGGCTAGGGGAGAAAGCGGGGCGCCTGGAGCTGGCATTTTGGTAGCAGCCGCTGGCGGGGATAGCTGTGGCAGACATGGTGATGGATGGAAGCAGCCCTCAGCCCCCCGGCCACCCAGGGGGCGGGGGGCGTGACGGGGTCCGAGCCCGCGGGCATGGCCGCCTAGGGCAGTGCCACGCAGCAACGGCGTTGTCTTGGAAGCAATGACACCGAGGGCGATGCCAGCAGCCCGGAGCCGAAGGCCCACAGCTCCCCACCCACAGCCCTGGCTCCAGACGCAGACGCCATCACACGCGACGGCCGCCCGAGCCCCACAGCGGGGTGCAGGGAGAGCACCGAGTGTCCCGTGGCCACAGACGGGCCGCAGGCACCAGGCCCAGGCACCTGGGCTAAGTGGAGGGGGTTACGTGAGCCATGATGCCCGAAGGGCGGCGGGAGGGCCAGGACTGTCGCTGTGCCGGCTCTCTACCTCTACCATCCTGGCTTCCCTTCGGTCTGCCCCACGGGCTCGCTCGGCCTTCAAACCACCATCCTCGCGGCTCGGTGCCCCGCGGAGCTGGGACTGGGGGCTCGAGCACCCACAGCCGGCTGCAGAAATGGTTTTGATCTGGGGCCCTCACGAGCCCTCGCCCCCGGAGGCTCCTCGGCAGGCTAGGGGAACACAGGCCTGCCAGGAGGACAGGGAGCACTCAAGGGGCCAGGGAGCACTCAAGGGGCCAGGGAGCATGGCAGAATGAGCGGGAGGCACGGCTCAGCTCCGCTGCACCAACCACCTTGAAGGCCAGCCCTGATACCAAGCTTGAGTCCTGTTCCCTGACAGATGAGAAAGAGGAAAGAGGGAGAGAAAGTGAAGGAGAGAGAAAGGAAGGAAGAAGGAAAAGAGAAAGGAAGAAAGAAAAAGGAAGAAAGGGAAGCGAGCCTGCATGCATGTGCAAAAGAGAGAGAGCCAACAAACCACCCTTTGGGGCATCTTACCCACTTTCATTTAAAAACTTCCCGCTCAGTGGCCCAAGTCCGCCAACACACCCTCCCTCCCACACTTCCACCAGTTCCAACAATCTGTTCACAACTTGAACCCGTCAATACATTGAACCATGAATTAGCTCAGTCTTGATCTAATTGTGTCTAGAAAATCTTACCAATGCACTCAGGGGCATGCTTCCCTCATTTCCTAAGTATCTCTAAATCCAATCAAGTTGTCAGTCAAGATGAATCACGGGAAAGAAGAGAGATGAGAAACTCCATCCCGTCCTGGCCCAGTGAGCTTCCTGGGCGGTGTGACTTGGCGGTGTCCCTCTGGGAACCGGGGAGGGCACCCTGGCACCCAAGAGTGAGAGGAAGGAAGTGAGGCAAGGCCCTGCACCCCGGCAGGACAGACACCCTGGCCGGCCGGGACCTGCGGGTCCGGCAGGGGTTCCCAGAGCAGCCTTTCTGGGTGGGCAGGAGGCTGTGGATCCACCGTGATGTGGAAGGGTAGGGAGCAAGCACAGCCCCAGGGAGAAAACAGCTGTGAGGGGAGTGAGCGTGCTCGCCCTCCACGTGTGAACATGGCAGGAGCTCGCCCTCCACGCGTGAACACGGCAGGAGCTCGCCCTCCACGCGTGAACACGGCAGGAGCTCGCCCTCCACGCGTGAACACAGCAGTGTTTTGCTTGACTTTGTTTTGCAAGAGGCAGCCACAAGTTACAGGTGTGAGTTGTTGAGAGGACCTGGCACTGGACTTCAGAAAACAAGACTCCACAGACCGCAGAGCTCCGTTGGACCGCGCCTCCACATGAGCTGCCATGGGCCTGAGGAAAGCCCCGACAGCCTGAAAGCACAGCGCAGAGCTGAGGGAAGCAAGCCGCGACACAGCCCAGCATCCTCGCAGGCTCACCGGGAAGGACGGCGGCTCCGGTGACAGGTGACAGTGCGCCCTGGGAGCAGGTCAGAACAGCCGGGAATTGGGCACCCAGAGAAAGAAAGAAACTCCAAACTTTAATCTTTATCTCTCTTATTGTCAACTTGCTCCAATTTCCTCTTTCTCTTTTCACAGTGAGACTTCTTTGCTCTTTGGAAAGCCTCCGTTTCCTGCTGGGATTGCCGTGCATTTGTCTCTGTAGCCACTGCTGCTTCAACGTGTAAAGATCTGAGAGTGTGACGTGGACTGTGTAGGCATGGGACCACGACCAGCACAGGCCCGCAGACCCGCAGGAGGCCCAGCTGCGGCTCCACGGGCCTCGGGGGACACGGACCAGGCAGCTCCCAGACGGAGGCCCTGGCAAGGAGGGCGCAAGACTGCAGGGGACGGACAGCGTCCGGAGGAAGGCCCGGGCCGGGACCACACCGCACAGCCCTGTGGCCGGGGACAGATGCCACAATGTCAGCTGGCTCTTCTACCAGGCCATGCCTGCGTTTCTGGGAAGTGCGTTTAGTCTTTGGCAAGTGTGCAAAGTTTTGGGCAGCAGCAGCATCCACATTGCACAGGGAGCCCAGTGCCTGGGCCTCACAGCCCAGGAGACACGGCTTACCCTCCTCATCCTCGGGATTGCAAAAGGAAGCTGAATCAGAGGCTCCCAGGCTCAGAGTGACGGGCGTTCGCTAACAGCACAACAAAAGCAGCACCCAGATGAGCGGGGCTGGAGGCCGAGGCTGCCTGACCTGCACAGCTGCTTCCTGGGGAGCAGTTCTCCCATGAGATCTGTGGAGTCCTGGTCAGGAGGTCATATGATGCCCTGGACCGCAGGCCTGCTGAGGGGGCAGCCGGGGCCCCAGCTGCCAGAGGCCCGAGCCCAGAGTCAGGAACAGCCTTACCAGCTTCACAAAGTGAAAGCCAAGCCCCGAGGAAATGTCCTTTGAATTGGGTCTCCCAAGCTTCTTCACCGCCTTCAAAAAGCAAATGCCATCCCAAAAGGAGTTACGGATGCAGGTGCAGTGCTCACAGGTGACAGTGTGACAGCCAACAAGCCGCCCGGGCACCGGGTGACAGCGATCACAAGCCAGCCCGAGCGCCCGCGGCTCCTGGGCACCCCAGCCCGCTCAGCTGACACGCAGGTGGAGGGCAGGAATCGGCTCTGCACGCTGTCCGCCAGGACTGAGTGTCAAAATTAAAGGGGCCCAGACAGCAAGAGGGTGAGGCGTTGCCCGCAGGCATCTCAGATCTCTGACAGCAGCTGAGACAGGGCAGACGCACAGAAATGAAAGGGGAGAGCGAGAGAGGGGGCGCGGGGCGGGCAGGGGCACGGGGTGGGCAGGGGTGCAGCTCAGGGCTGCCCACTGCTGCTCTGACTGAGGACTCCGTGGGGAGAGACACAGAGGCACCTGTGTGTAGCCTAGGCCCTCAGAGGAAGGCCTCTGCCCTCAGAGCACATGATGCAGAGATGATTGAGTCAGGAAGGAAGGACACGGAGAACGGTCCCAGAGCCAGGCCGACAGGGGTGGTCAAGAGGCCTCTCCAAGGAGACAGATGGCTGCTTCCAAAAGGCCACCCACACTCCACTCAGCATCTTCTGCCTGAAAACACTCCAGAGGTGGGGAAGCACCTGCCTGGCAAGTACAAGACCCTGAGTTCAAACCCTAGTACCAGCGACAAATAGAACTCAAGACTTTGGGCACCACGGCTCATGCCTGCAATCCTAGTTACTTGAGAGGCAGATGTTGGAGAACTGTGGCTGAAGACCACCTATGCAAAAGAGAAGGCCTCCCCATTCCAACTCAGCCAGTGACGGCAAGGGACAGCACGTATCTGCCTCCTAGCAGAAACACAACCCGAGGTGAGTGCCTACCATCTGAGCCACACAGGGAAGCAGAAACAGGAGGATCGCAGTCCAGACCCAGACATAAAGTAGTAAGACCTTCTCTCAAAAACCAGCCAATACAAAAATGGTTGGCAAAGTGGGGCCAGTGGTAGATACCTGCCCAGCAGATTTGAACTCAGATGCCCCCAGTTCAAACCCCGCTTAACCCCCGGCAAGGAGCCGGCTTCATGTGGAGCTCCTGGCTCTCCAGCCTCCCAGGCACCACCCAGGCACCATTTACTTCCTGCCTCCAGCTCCCCGGTGAGAGTCTCTGGCTCCATGGACCCCATTTCTACTGTGGAGGCTGACACCATGATGTGGCCAGGCTTGGTGAGAGCGCCCCCTAGCCAATACCCTAGCGCTGGCTTCGTCCTGAGCATCTGCGCAGACGCAGCCACTATGAGGAGACCTGGAAACTAACAGGGCTACTGTCCATCTCTCCACATCATCCACTGAGCAGGTCTACAGCGGGGAGAGGGGGACCACAGGACCCCTCTGATCAGAAAACCCAGCACGTGTGCACAGGCGCTGTGTGTATCTGTGTCTGTGTGTACACTGCCCTCAAACAGTCCTGCCCTCCATCTCTACCTGAAGGCAAATCCGGTTTTATGACACAAGCACCACAAACATAATGAAGACCATTTCTTAACCCTACTGCATCCCCTTCCGTGTCCTTACATAGGTGACAACTAACATGAATTCCTCAGGCGTCTATTTAAATATTTTAACTCCATCTACAGTAAACCTATGAACGGCAGATGGTGTGTGTGTGTTTCAGGCGCACACGCGTGTGCACAGTGAGCTACAGTTTACAGCTTTCTCTCTTGGTGTACCACAGCGATGCACAGATGATCCGGCTGAGTCATTCTAACTGCTCCCGGGTAACCTGCATTGTGTGAATTCTTCTGTCAGAATTAATTATTCTCACACTTCACTTCTGCATGAGACTGTAATGCCAGGCACATCTACTTCCACACGCATGTGCCCAGCAAGCACTGCCCTCCGCCAGCACCAGCCCCTCACGTATGTGCCCGGCAAGCACTGCCCTCCGCCAGCACCAGCCCCACACGCATGTGCCCGGCAAGCACTGCCCTCCGCCAGCACCAGCCCCACACGTATGTGCCCGGCAAGCACTGCCCTCCACCAGCACCAGCCCCTCACGCATGTGCCCGGCAAGCACTGCCCTCCACCAGCACCAGCCCCTCCTCTCAGAGCGGTTTGGGACACCTGCAGCCATAACCACCACTCATGTCCCCACGGCCCCGCATTCCCTCCAGTGGCGGTGTCTCCACTCCTCAAACACTGCCTGGCTTTGGGCATAAAATGGCAACTCGTGGCTCTTTGTAATTTATGGATGGAACAAAGAATAGGCAATTATTTGGCCCACAGTAATTATCAGAACTTTCCTCTTTTTGGTTTCTAATATGCAACAATATTAAAATATTCCTGTAAGAACTGACCGTGCCACATGCTTCGGGTTGTGTAGGAAGCATTTCCATGATTATCCAGGGAGCAGCTCTTGAGTATCAAGTGCTCACGTTGCACCATTCTATATTTGTAAGTAGTTTATAGTCACCATGAGTGTTACCTTAGTTTCTGATCACGTGAGTGTTGATTCTCTTGTATCATTTTATTACTGGGTCCTAATTTTATTGTTATAAAAATATGGGATTTGTTATATGCAATACTAGTTCTTCCGAATTTGTATAACTTCTTCTTCCCTAGGACAGAAGCAATTACTGTAAATTGTTCCTTGGACAAAGGGAAAAGGGACACATTTTCCCACAGTTTCTGTGTCATCGAATTCTATTACCCTTCCAAGTATTTATCTGGTCAGTCAGGTTGTAAAGACTGCTGGCTCTTGCCCTGCTAACTTGGCAATGTTCTCAAATCTGTCTCTATTTGCTCTCTGAATTTTAAGCCTCTTATATTGTCACATCATTTTATCTTTATATCTTAGTTGATTTCTTCTTTTACTATATTCCTTGGAATGAATTAAAACTACAAAGTACTGATACAAGTGTTAAAGAGAATTTGTCAAAGAATGGCAAACGTTGTTTACACAAATAAACTTACCTACGTATTTATTCAAGATCTTAATGTACCTAATTTATCCAGGCACCCTTGTGTTTAGATATGAATGGATAAAATTGATAAGATTCTTTCCTTCAAAGATGGGTATCACTCAAACCCAAAATTAATATTAAAGAGCTAGGTTTGATGGCTCATATTTATAATCCTAGTTTTCCAGGAGACAAAAATCAGGAGGATTACCATTCAAACCAAGTCCCCAAAAAGTTCCTAAAGAGCTGAGCATGTGCTCCCATGTTCTAGCCACACAAGAAGCATAAATAGGAGGACCACTGTCCAGGTTGGCCCAGCCATATACAGCATAATCCTGTTCAAAAAACAAAAAGACCATCATGTGAGGAACATGGTACAGCGCATGCCTAGTGCACACATGGTCAGAATTCGATTCTCAGTATTGCCAAGAAGTTTAATATCAAGAGGTTGAAGTAGAGGATAATGAGAAGAACTAAATGAGACCTTGAAGGCTCAGGGTAGAGGAGTTTGTGGACCTGAAGAATGTGCAGAGCGTGGGCACTTGCCAGTGAGCAAGAAAGGAGCTGCAGTGAATAGAGATGATATGTAGTGGAGGAAAGCTGCCACGCACTGGAGATGGTTTGACTGGATGCACGCAGAAATCCAAAACCAGCTACCAAGGACTCAGAATGAGCCCAACAGCTCAGCAACCCAAGCTCAGTATATCAACTCTGGGGTTTCTCTACCCGATAGTGAAAATGAAATGTCATGAGCATTTAAAGATCACATTTGTAATGATCAAGTGCACTCTTAGAGTGAACGGAACAGGAAACAAACTCACTTGACAAAGTTCTAAGACTTCAAAGGCCTCCCACAACATAGGAGCTGGAAGCCACCCTTTGTCAGCTGACCATCGCTATAGCAAACACCAAGGACTATCAGCTTATAGAGAAAAGGTTTCTGTTGGCTCAGAGTCTGGGGGTCCCGGCTGTAGTCAGTGGATCTTTTTGGGGCTGTGGTGATGCAGCACACCAGGGCTGGGGCAGGAGGCCCTCTCATGTCCTGACCAGGAATCAAGCCATAAAAGACAGGATCGGGGCTTCACTGTCCCCCTGGAAGACACCCCATCCCGCCAGTGGCCCAAGGACTCACTGGGCTCCATCCCTCAAAGATTCCCCCACATCTCCAAGGCACCAGCCCATCAGCCATCTCCAACACCCTGGGCAGGACATCCCAGACGGAAGCTGCAGCAGGGCAGGGACGGCGGTGAGGACGGGCCAGGGCCTTGCCTGGAGGGCGTCTCCACAGTGCACTGGAAAATCGCCCACGCCTGCCTGCCTGCCTGCCTGCCTGCCTGCCTGCC
>NW_012267274.1:1561974-1564370 GCF_000151885.1 Dipodomys ordii
CCCGCTGGGAGGTCCCACGCGAGGCCACACCCCCGCTGGGCGGTCCCACCAGAGGCCACACCCCCGCTGGGAGGTCCCACGCGAGGCCACACCCCCGCGCCCTTGAAGGCTGCCACCTCTACCCCACGCGTCCACGTGCCGGAGAGGAACAGCTTCCAGGAGAGAGCACTGATGTTTCCTCGCGGTTTCAGGGCGTCGGCTGGTCCTGTGGCGGGGGCCTGAGAGGCAGCGCATGGCACGCGGAGGTCTGGCGCGGCGGGGCTGCTCCACTATCCCAGGCAGGAAGCCAGGGCCCGGGAGGAGAGCGCGGCACCGCGAGCGTCCACACGGAAGCCAGGCGCGGGCGGGGGCCTCCAGAGGCTGGCTGTGGTGACAGCGGTGACACGACCCGCCTGCAGCCCCAAGGGACCCCAGGCTGGCACGGCAGGCCACTAGGGTGGACGCACAGACGTCTGCACCGGGATCTAGGGGCTAGGGGAGAAAGCGGGGCGCCTGGAGCTGGCATTTTGGTAGCAGCCGCTGGCGGGGATAGCTGTGGCAGACATGGTGATGGATGGAAGCAGCCCTCAGCCCCCCGGCCACCCAGGGGGCGGGGGGCGTGACGGGGTCCGAGCCCGCGGGCATGGCCGCCTAGGGCAGTGCCACGCAGCAACGGCGTTGTCTTGGAAGCAATGACACCGAGGGCGATGCCAGCAGCCCGGAGCCGAAGGCCCACAGCTCCCCACCCACAGCCCTGGCTCCAGACGCAGACGCCATCACACGCGACGGCCGCCCGAGCCCCACAGCGGGGTGCAGGGAGAGCACCGAGTGTCCCGTGGCCACAGACGGGCCGCAGGCACCAGGCCCAGGCACCTGGGCTAAGTGGAGGGGGTTACGTGAGCCATGATGCCCGAAGGGCGGCGGGAGGGCCAGGACTGTCGCTGTGCCGGCTCTCTACCTCTACCATCCTGGCTTCCCTTCGGTCTGCCCCACGGGCTCGCTCGGCCTTCAAACCACCATCCTCGCGGCTCGGTGCCCCGCGGAGCTGGGACTGGGGGCTCGAGCACCCACAGCCGGCTGCAGAAATGGTTTTGATCTGGGGCCCTCACGAGCCCTCGCCCCCGGAGGCTCCTCGGCAGGCTAGGGGAACACAGGCCTGCCAGGAGGACAGGGAGCACTCAAGGGGCCAGGGAGCACTCAAGGGGCCAGGGAGCATGGCAGAATGAGCGGGAGGCACGGCTCAGCTCCGCTGCACCAACCACCTTGAAGGCCAGCCCTGATACCAAGCTTGAGTCCTGTTCCCTGACAGATGAGAAAGAGGAAAGAGGGAGAGAAAGTGAAGGAGAGAGAAAGGAAGGAAGAAGGAAAAGAGAAAGGAAGAAAGAAAAAGGAAGAAAGGGAAGCGAGCCTGCATGCATGTGCAAAAGAGAGAGAGCCAACAAACCACCCTTTGGGGCATCTTACCCACTTTCATTTAAAAACTTCCCGCTCAGTGGCCCAAGTCCGCCAACACACCCTCCCTCCCACACTTCCACCAGTTCCAACAATCTGTTCACAACTTGAACCCGTCAATACATTGAACCATGAATTAGCTCAGTCTTGATCTAATTGTGTCTAGAAAATCTTACCAATGCACTCAGGGGCATGCTTCCCTCATTTCCTAAGTATCTCTAAATCCAATCAAGTTGTCAGTCAAGATGAATCACGGGAAAGAAGAGAGATGAGAAACTCCATCCCGTCCTGGCCCAGTGAGCTTCCTGGGCGGTGTGACTTGGCGGTGTCCCTCTGGGAACCGGGGAGGGCACCCTGGCACCCAAGAGTGAGAGGAAGGAAGTGAGGCAAGGCCCTGCACCCCGGCAGGACAGACACCCTGGCCGGCCGGGACCTGCGGGTCCGGCAGGGGTTCCCAGAGCAGCCTTTCTGGGTGGGCAGGAGGCTGTGGATCCACCGTGATGTGGAAGGGTAGGGAGCAAGCACAGCCCCAGGGAGAAAACAGCTGTGAGGGGAGTGAGCGTGCTCGCCCTCCACGCGTGAACATGGCAGGAGCTCGCCCTCCACGCGTGAACACGGCAGGAGCTCGCCATCCACGCGTGAACATGGCAGGAGCTCGCCCTCCACGCGTGAACACGGCAGGAGTGCGCCCTCCACACATGAACACGGCAGGAGCTCGTCCTCCACGCGTGAACACGGCAGGAGTTCGCCCTCCACACGTGAACGCAGCAGGAGCTCGCCCTCCATGTGTGAACGCAGCAGGAGCTCGCCCTCCACACGTGAACGCAGCAGGAGCGTGCCCTCCAAGCGTGAACACGGCAGGAGCTCGCCCTCCACACGTGAACAGGGCAGGAGCTCGCCCTCCACGTGTGAACACGGCAGGAGTGCGCCCTCCACATGGGAACATGGTAGGAGCGCGCCCTCCA
>NW_012267274.1:1573410-1643830 GCF_000151885.1 Dipodomys ordii
CCCTCCTGCCCCCTGCCTGCCCACCTGCTCACCTGCCCACCTGCCTGCCTGCCTGCCAGGGGGCTCTGGCACTCTGCCCTGGCCTAAGACTTGGGCTTGGAATCGCCCCTGCCACTGTCTTGAGAAGATCTGAACGGCTTCATTTGTAACTGTATGTTACACTTTAAGACCCAGTTCTTTAAAAGGAAACTCTGTCCCTGACATGTGCAGTATTGGCAGGGGACCAGGTGTCTGCATCCAGAAGCATCAGGCACCCCGCAAACTGGATATGCTGAGGGTCCCAGGCCTGTCACACTGCTGCTTCCTCCAGCAGCCGGGCTTTCCTCACTGACGTCCGGACGCACAGACCTGCCGCCGCCTTACTGGATGCTACTTCCCAATCACAAGGAACTGCACACCCTGCCCTAGCTCTGGACCCCCCCCCCAGCCCCGGTCCCAGAGTGCAAGCCCAGACAGCCTGTGTGTAAGCCTCCACGGAACCGCTGGGCCAGGTCTGGTGAAGACACCCTGCCCTTCCCTAGCCCCTCAACGCTGACACAGATCTGGCTGGACTCGGCACTTCTGGCAGCCATCCGATCACGCCACCTGCCTCCGTTCATTTCTTTCCATCTTTATTGAGGTAGTTTTTATGGCTCTACAGGATGGGGAACCTTATGACAGTGGGGGCGGGGGAGAGCTAAGAATTCTTCCTCTGGCTCTGTGCTGCGGATGCATCTATTTAGATCTTGAAATTAAAATTGCATGTGTACAAAGCCCTTAAGCATATCACAGAGGACAGCCCAGTGTGGTAGCTCATGACAGAAGCATTCACTCACGCGGTCTGCCATGCAGAAGACAGCCCTCCACTAATTTGAGTCGCCAGCACTTATTAACCACTTGTTGTGTGAGAGGTGTTGTTGGAGCTCGTGACAGCTGAAAGGCGAGGCGGGGTCCCACACAGACTCCCCTCCTATGGCAGCCGCAGCCTGGGAGACGCGTGAGCAATTAAACTCCAAACTCCGGTGCAAGCCAAGTGATTTCAAGGCTAAGCCGAACATCGTGAAAGCCCAGGAAATAGAGCAATTAACTCCAAGGAGAGAGGGTTGAGGCAGAAGACATCAGAGCTAAACTTTCTCTCCCAGTTCACCCTTAGCCAGAGGCAGAGCTGGCTCCCGCCGCTCGGCACAGCTAGATCCGCAGACTCGACGGTGGACGCTGCGGTCCCTGGGGCTGCTCGTCATCTCTGCACCTTCCTCCCTGGACAGCTGCTCTCTGCCCTGTGGTCTGGAGTCTGTCTCTTCCATCAAGATCTGTGATACGGATGAGGCCCTTCCATGTAGTATTACTTCCCAGCCACACCAAAGTCAGAGTAGGTTCTAGAAGTAGCACTTAGACATGTCAGCGCCCGGTCTGAAGCCACTGGGCGGCTCCTGAGACTCGGAGCAGTCAGGGTTCTGCGAGTCCTCTCTTCCTCCCAGCTCACATCCGGCTGCTTGGCTCCGTCTCTGCCCCAGCCCAGCGCCTCTGCTTCATGACGTCTGCTCAGCCGTCGTGTCCTACCACAGAGAACCCCACTTCGCACCCCAAGTCAGCATCCTGCAGTCTCCACAGCCCAAGGATGCACCACATGGATGCCAGGTATCACAGCCGTCCGGCAACTAGAAAAGAGTCCCCATGCTATGGGGAGCTTCTGTGTCCTGAGCACCTGTTCAGCGGAGTAGGCACCCCAGACTGTGTCACCATTACCCTAAGGCAGCAACCACACCAGATCCTAACACAATGTCACAATGGCCTCTTGATTAGAGCAAGAGCTTCTCACTGCCAGACTCTGGCAAAGATCACCACGGTGACCTCAGCACCTGGCATAGCACCCCATCCTCAGCAAGTACTCAGTTTTGCAATGGTGGAGAGGTTGACCCAGGCTGCGAAGCATCATAGATTACTGGAAGATAGAGGGAAAGAACATCAAATCTTCACAGAGGCTCAAAGCAGATACAAAACACATGAAGAGAAGGTAGGTAGGAAGGGCAGGCCTAGGCTAGATCTTCCAGGACCTTGCAATCAGGCTAGCTTAGAGATCAGGAGATGGGAACCACTCAGGAAGAGCTCACCGAGTCACGGGATAGTGAGCGCTAGACATGTTCTGCAGCAGCCACACCTGGCAAAGCAGAGAAGTGGGGCTGGAAGAACCGAACCGCTTCCTGAGCACTGGGTCCCTGAATAACACCCAGTCACACTGAGCCAATGCAAAAACACCAGCACCTAAACAGAAACGTGGAGGCGGAGTCTCTAATGAAGACACTAATCAATAAACATCAGACACAGAATGACAGAGATGATGTTTAGAATTACCAGAGGAGGACATTGAAAGTAATTATAAATGTATTCCAGGTGTCCAAAGTTGCTTAGAGACACTGAAGATGTAAAGAATGAACCAAAAATTCTAAGTTCAAAAACTCTAACATCTACAATGAAAATTACACTAGTTGATTAGACAATGCAGAAGAAAGGTAAACCTGAGATGAAGCACAAGAAACTACTCAAATCAGGACAAAGAGATAAAATGAAAGTATAAAGAAAGGTCATAATAAAAATAAATAAGACAGATGGATGGTAGATAGATACATAGATACATAGAGAGATGATAGATAGATAGCTTGTGGCACAAATGTTAGAGATGCAAGATGCCCACACTGAGTTTACGGAGGAGTCAGGGGAAGGGAAGAAGAAAAATGGAAAGAATAGTGGCTGAAAGTTCAGTTTGATAAAGCGGTAGATTTTCATCTCTCATAAGGTTCACAAATCGCAAGGAAAATCGCAATTAAATGGCAAAACGTGTGATTGTGAGAAAATCTAAAACCGAGATAAAGACTAAAGAACCCATTTCACAGAGAAAAACAAGGATAAGTTGGTTACTCTCCAGAAACCAGGCGAGCACACAAACGTGCCCAGTCGAATAAAGACACTTTCCGAAGTGCTGACGCAGATTTTTCATGAGGGGTTCTCCACGCCAGCGAGCAACATAACAGGAAGCACAGAAAGAACATGGCAGAGATGGAACTCCAGGCGTGGGGAGAGGTGGGGCTGAGAAACCTTGGCAGATGCAAACCAACTCCCCTATCATCCGAATATTATTAGGCATCAACTGTCTGTTTAAACAATAACAATAAAACGTACTGAGGAACTGGTAAATAAACATGACAATAATAACGTGGAGATTGGGAGAGATGTTAACGTGCTGCCGTCTATGACGTGAGCCGTGGTATCGCTGGAAGAAGGGATGGGTAGGTTGAGGACGGTGCCCTGAGTCCTAGAGCAATCGCTAGATTTTACACGAGTTTATCAGCCAGTAAGGCAGCCATCAGGAAGCAGAAAACCAGGAGAGGGGACAAATAAGACAGGCATAAATAGAAAGCAGTGATCATCTGAACCTCAACCAATCGAGTCACCTTGAATGTGACTTGACTAGAATTCCAACTCATCGATGGTTGGATTGGATGAAAACTCAAGACCCATTTCTCCCCAGGGAAAATTCACTTTAGATATAACTATGAAAATGAAATAAACAAGAGCACAAGAAAAAACATATATTAGGTTAACCTACCTGAAGGACAGTAGTGGATCAAGTGTGTTCATGTGTGTGTGCGTGTGTGTGTGTGTGTGTGTTGTTGGGACTCAAACCCAAGGCTTCTACCCATACCCGGTAAGCTCCTCTTCCACTGAGCTCTGCCCTATGAAGCCCACTTGGGAATAAGAAGGTTCTCAGTTGGTTAAGAGGTTCCAATATCTTTGAGCCGTTACAAATTCACAAATCCTCTAAGCAAGAGTAACTGGAAATGTAACTGCAAAGGAGAGAGAAAGATATGAACAACTGAGCAATTACGGTCAAATACTGCAGGACCTTTCCCATAATAACAGATTGAAAAAGTAGGAAGGCAACCAGCAAGGACACGGGCGCTTCAACAGCACCATCAACAAACCTGACTGGCATTTCTAGGACGCTGTTGGGACGCCAGCAGAATGTACTTTCTTTTCAAGTACACATATTCTCACCCCAACAGAACAACCCAAGACTGCAGGGCAGCTCTGAACAAACTGCAAGGGATTATAACGAGATTATAACTTCTGACAAAATTGAATTTAATTAGAGAGTAATGACAGAAAGACATCTGGAAAATGTCCAGCTACTTGGAAAGAAAACAACATGTTTTTGAAGAAAGCAAAGGGAAAGTCAGGATGTGCTTTGAACTGTCTGAGAATGAAAACACAACACAGCAGAAGGGGTAGGGGCAGCGAGGCCGTGGTTAAAGAGGAGTTTGTGACTGCAAATGTCACAATGTCACAGTGGAGAAATGACTCACACAAAAGAACACACAATCTTTCTTAAGAAACTAAAAAGAACAGAAAGAAAACAATAAAGACCAAAGTAGATACTCAAGCATAGCATTGTCATAGAGAAGCAGTGAGAAACACAACCAAACATTAATAAGAAAAAAAACAACCAACAAGTTCTTTGAGAAGAGCACAGAATCCATGAACTGAGAAACCAGAGACATAATTATCAGCAATGATAGGTGACCTTGCCAGATACAGTACATATTAAAATGATGACAAGAGAATGCTATCAACAACTTAGTTCTAGATTCCAGGATACAGATGAAAAGGGAAATTTCATAAAAGATAAAAAATTTAATAACCGACATTGTCTCCAGGTGCTGTGGCTCATACCTGTAATCCAAGCTTCTCAGGAGTCAGAGATCTGAAGAACATGGTTCAAAGCCAGCCTGGGCAAGAAATTCATGGGACTCTTATCTCCAATTAACCACCAGAAAACCAGAAGTAGTGCTGTGGCTCAAGTGATAGAACACTAGCCTTGAGCAAAAGAGCTCAGAGACAGCACCTAGGGCCTGAGTTCAAGCCCCAAGACCAAAAAAAACAACAACAACAACAACAAAAAACAAAAACTGACAATGTTGGCAGTATATTAACAACAAAAAACAAAAACTGACAATGTTGGCAGTATATTTGCCCTGTATCTGTTATAGCAATTAAATCATATGAACACACATATCCAATGTCCTCTGTAACTGATGGTTTGTTACTAGATTAAGCCAACCATTCATGGAAGAAATGCATTGATAAGCTACAAACATGCTCACGAAACTAAAGAGAAGAAAATAACTCACATTTCATCATTTCCAGCCATCATTTCACTCATTACAAAATGCATTACCAGGCTCCTTGAGTGCAACCTCATACACAAATTTAGAGGAACAAAAATATGAACAAAAGTTAAGCAAGAACATGGTGAGCAAGTATTGCTTACCCCAGAAATTCCAGGCAAATATCATCTGAAAATCAATCTATGTAACTCACCTCATTAATAAACTAAGAAAATAAAAACCATATGATCATCTCAACTAATAGAAGGCCTTTTACAAAATCTAGTATCAGCACCCCTTAAAAAATGTTCAGCCAAGGGACTAGGAAGTTGGCTCAGTGGTACAGCGCTTGCCTTGCATGCATGAGGCCCTGGGTTCGATTCCTCAGCACCACATAAGCAAAAAGAAAAAAGCCAGAAGTGGCGCTGTGGCTCAAGTGGTAGAGTGCTAGCCTTGAGCTGAAGAGCTGAGGGACAGCACCCAGGCCCAGAGTTCAGGCCCCATGACCAAACCCCCCCCAAAAAATGTTCACCAACACCTCTCCCAAGGAGAGCATCCCAAGCTGACATGAAAAGAGTCAGAGACCAGCAGTAAGACCAGGCAGATTCTCACCTAATTGATCTCGTATTGTTTAATTAATCTCATAGTGGCTAACTGATCTCATATTGCTTAATGGATCCCATATTGTCTAATTGACCTCACATTTTAGGTCTTGCCCACAAAACTCAAGCTAGCCAAATGAAGAAAAGGTAAACAGACCACCCAGAAAAATGAACCTGATTCCCAAATGACATGATTACTGAAGACAAAAGTCTGGTGAAGTCCAGAAAAGCTGCTAGAAACCACAAGTGAGCTTAGTGGGGCTGCGGATGCTGCATCAGTGTTCAGAAATCAATTTATGTCCACGTCCTAGCAGAGTAATAGCCAGAAACTAAAAACAGTACAATACACAATAGTGATAAGGGTTGATGAAGCTGCAGAGAAAATGTGCAGAAGCTGCCACGGACGTTATGGGCAAACAAATGGCGACTGACGTTCTCTTTGTTCATAGCTAGAAACTCAGCAGTGCTCACATGACACCTGCCCCGCAGAGATTCCCCAACGGCCACAATGCCACACCCAGCCCCCAAGACCCAAGACCACTGGTGACAATTCACAAAGGGACTCTAAAGTATGTATAATGTGGTGACGTAAGATAGTAATAATAAAAAGCAATGTGGAAAGACAAGAGGAGTGCTGTACAGATCTCCACTCACTGGGGGTCTTATACAAAGTGATTATAAAGTTACAGTGACCAAAAAGAGCATTCCAGTTTTCCAAATGAGACTACAAGAAAGCCTGGATTCCAGCCACACACATATAAATGTGGACACGGGCGGCTAGCACAGGCCCAGGGCCTCTTGATCCTGCAGCAGTGACCTTTCTATATGCAAAAGAGATGGAAGGCTGCCCCACACTACACACACACTTTTACTGAAGATCTCTTACCGACGTAAGCGGTAAACTTAAACTCAAGTCTCCTCAAAGAAAATGCCTCACCAAGGATTCTTCTCCTCCCAAGAGGGGGCACGGATAGCTGATAATCACATAAAACATCTTCAATAACATTAATCATTATCAATGCAAATTAAAGTTGTGGTGACATGCTACTTCAACTAGAACATCAAAAATTATTAGGTATGTGGCCACACCAAGTGTTGTTGAAGATACGAGAAAACTGGAACTTTGACACATATAAAATAAAATAGCACAATCACATTTGAAAAGGTTTCCAGAGTTGTATGCCTTCCTAGGTATTTACACGCGTGTAAGATAGTATATGACCATACAAAGACTGTGTACCAATGTTCATGGTGCTTTATTTGTGAAAGCCAGGCTCCCAAGGGAGGGCTAAACGGCACAATGGAACACTGTGCAGAAGCAATTCAAATAATGACTCATTGATACACACAGCCACGTAAATGAGCCTCAAAATAAATACGCTGGGTGAATGCAGACAGATAATGTTAGCGTATCACACGTAATTCCACTCGTGAGTCTTCTGGTAACAGAGAGGAGATGAGTGCGTTGTACGAGGAGAGATACAGGTAGGGAGCAGAGAGGCCTTATCGAGGGTGCGGGAAGCTGAGGAATGATGAACTGGACTACCTGTCGATACACAACGGAATGAGAGAGGAGAGCTGCGAGCACATGGTACACCGGAGGAAACTCAAAAACCGCATGTTTGCAAGAAGGCCAAAGGATCAATATATTACATGACTTCATCTGTAGGAAATACACAGAAACAGCAAAGATACAAATAAAGCAATGTTAGTGGACACCTGGGACAGACAACTGTGTACAAGGAACCTTGTTCGTCGTGCTAGTGCACAGCTTTGTCGTTTATTAAACATCAAAGGTAAAATGCGCAGCATGCAAGATGCACTGCAAAGTAATTTCAAACAAAGTAAAAGGTTTTTAGCGAATGGTGAGAATTGGGCATGTCAGTTTCTGCTTCTAACCCCAGCACTGGGGAGACAGAGGAAGAATCTTAAATTAGAGGCTAGTGTGGCCTACATAGTAAGTTCAAGAGCAGCCTGCTATGAGAAAGACCCTATCTCAAAATACCAATGACTGGAAATGTAGATTATTAGCAGAGTGCCGGCCAAGGACAGGCAAAGCCCTGTGTATGATCTCCGGCACAGAAAAGAAAAAACTAGAACAAAAAATGCTAGGAGTGTCTCTGAGAATTCTGGGGGTTTGGGCATGATCTGCCCCGTGCTTTGGAAAGATAACTCCTGTACTGACAAGAGAGGTGACAGACAGCCAGAACAGCGGTTATGTAATGGACCTTCTAACTTCAAGTGCAGAATGGTATCACGTCTGAGGTTAGGCAAGGTCGTTTTGAACTCAGGGCATGCAGCTGAGAGCAGACACTCCGAGCTCCCCGCCACCCTCCCCTCATCCAAAGCTGCGAGACATGCAGGTTCCCAGGTGACTGCCTCCTTCTCCCTGCCACCCGCTCTGCGGTGACAGTTGACGAATGTGGATATAAGCGTCTGGGTCGCACTCCTTAGGCAGCAGAGTTCTGTTTCCTATCACAGCTTACCCTGCTTAATATGACAAGCTGGAAATATGACAGCGCTGATGTTCCGTGCCAAACCATGCAGCAGGTGACTGAACTCCTTCCCGGTGTGGAGCTGAAGCCATCTGTTGATGGTAGGGGAGTGATATCTGACAAACCTCCAATAAGGAGGTTAAGAAGAGATGAATCAGAGGCCCGGGCAGGCTCTGACGGTCGGTCGCATGCAGATGCGAGCTTGCACAGACAGAACCAATGTCCCGCCTAGATCTCTAGGTAAAGAAGCTCCACTTCAAGCTGGTGTGGTAACTACGCTCAGATCTATTGCGATCTATTACAAAGCCATTCGGGAGGCAGAGATTGGAAGGCCAAGGTGCAGCAAGGATAGCCCAGGCTCAAAAGTTCTCGAGACCCATCTGACTCAGCGTCCGGTCCAGCGGCACGGCCACATTACACCAGCTATGTGAGAAGCACAGGTACAGGGACACAGCGAAGGATCGCAGCCCAGCCCGGCCTGGACATAAAGCCAGACCTCATCTCAACAATAACCAACACAAAACTGAGCTGGGGCATGGTTCAAGGGGTCAAGTGCCCGCCTAACGCGTGTGAGGGCCTGATGAAATCCCCAGTATTGCCAAAAAGCATTTCCACTTGAACATCCTTCCGGAATCTCCCCTTATCATGTCTCTCGGTACGCCCCTCCTCCGTGCTGTCCTCCTTTGGGAGAATCTCCAGGCAGGAACATGTCCTTCTCAGCTTCTTCTCACGCTGTCATCAGCTCCCATTCACATTCATCCCTCCACATCTGTCTGCAACGCAGCCAGAGGCATGGTGAGTGACGGGCAAGGTGAGCAGGACACGTTCTCTTCATCCGGGGATCATGGGGGATCACACATGGCAAAGGCCTCATCACCTCCCGGGGAGCCCTCCCCTGAGCAGGACACGGCCTCTTCATCCGGGGATTGTAGGGGGACCACACATGGCAAAGGCCTCATCACCTCCCGGGGAGCCCTCCCCCAGCAAGTGGTGGTGGATACAGTAAAACCTCCACCCCGAGGGCTGATGCGGGCCTGGGGAACGCTGCCAGCTGCACACAGGGACATGGCAGGAGCTGACTGTCAGCGGCCTGGGCAGAGTCTACCGACAGCGCAGGACCGAGAACGCGTACATGTGCCCGGTGGCTGATGCCCGGGTCCACACGGCTCCTTCACACAGGGGTCAGCAAACACCACTCAGAAGTCAACCCATGGAGGCTGGACTGGCCCAACAGTGAAAACATTGGGTTGTGATGACCGAGAATTTCACTTCCAACACTTCGTCTAAGACCAACGACCCAACACTAATATTGCATGAATTTATACTTAGGCAAAACCTAAAGCATGAAGCTAAAGAAAGGTGGTGTGAAGGCTGGTTTAAGGAGGAATAACATGTACTACACATTAGAAAGAATTACAGAATTACCAATTTCAGAGTCTATACTTTTAAAGATATAAACTTCAGTTATTAAAGTAACTCAAATACATATGTACCTCATGCTAAGTCATTGTCTGTTTTTCTGTGATTTGGGGGAAGGTGATACTGAAGTTTGAACTCTGGACTTCATGCTTCCTAGGCTGGTGCTCAACCACTTGAGCCACACCCCTAGCCTTCCTTTTGCTGGTTATTTTTTGTTGTTGGTCATGGGGCTTGAACTCTGGGCCTGGGCACTGTCCCTCAGCTCTTCAACTCAAGGTGAGTGCTCGACCACTTGAGCCATAACACCACTTCCCTTTTTGCTGGTTATTTAGAGATGATGTCTCCTGGACTTTTCTGTCCAGTCTAGCTTCAAGTCATGATCTCAATATCAGCCTCCGAAGCAGCTTGGATTACAGGCATGAGTCACCAGCAGTCGGCTATATTCTATGATTTTATTATTGGGCAAAAGTAAACAATATATTTGCCTCCAGCCACTCATCAGAGATTCGTTACCCGTGATGTCTAAAAATGTAGGCAAGAATGTGGTGGCATATAATTTTATTCATATAAAGCGAAGGTCCCTGGATTTCATTTAAAAGACGTCCATGCATTCTTATTTCTGTTAGCATTTACCTTTGCACACTGGCAAAAGCCTTTGGTCTGAGAAGCAAACACCAGACACCAACCGCAGCAACGCCCTCCCAGCTACTTCCTATGAGGACAAAGGTCAGAGGACTATTCCAACTCAAAAAAAAAGAATCTAAAAATGTTAGAAAATGTGAAAGCCACTGTTTCAAAAATGAGACGAAGTAAAAATTAAGGTAACACTTAGAGTGTGCAAACAGAGCCAGTATGTGACATTAGTGCAAACCAAGCCTGGAGACCCAGTTCTTGCTTACTTTCAGGGATGCTGCAGTTTTTACATGGCATCTCTGTATTTGTCTGCCCTTCCTCTATAGACTAATCTGCTTCCAAAAACAAAAACAAAAAGGCCTGGACCTGGCCGCAGCCGTCCCACAGCCTCGTCCCAGCTTCAGTGGGACTGACTTGGGCCACTTCTCCAGGGCTGGCACCAGGGTCACTGTCTGCAGGGGAAGGTGATACGAGCTGAGGATAATGGATTTAAGCTGTCCCAGATACCAAGTCCTTTGGGCTCCTGAAAGAAGCAAATTCAAATACTTCTAATGATTCCAAACACAAGGAAACAAACCAACCAACCAAAACATATGCCGAGCAGGGAAATAAAGGAGCCTGAGGAACAATTAGAAAAATAAACAAACAGTAGAATCAGACTCTGAAACTTGAACTTTTACAATATTGTGTTAAAAATACAAAAAAACAAAACCCTGTATGGTCCATGACCAAATGAAACAGAGACAAAAATGCTAAGGAAAAACAAGGGACGACATTCAGACTTTAAAATACCCAGAATATCCCCCAAAGAAATAAGAAATTCACATTAAAATTAAAATGCATTGGAAGCTAACAAGCAGATTAATCCAGACACACAGAGAAAAGATAAGCAGAAAAGTAGGTCTGGGGACCTGAAAGTACAGTACAGTGAGATAAATAGATGGTAGACGTGAAATAGTGGTAAGACCACTGGAAAAATCTATTCCACATGTAATGGAAGTTCCAGAAATGCCTACAACAAGAGAGGCAATGCTTGACAACATCCACCTGACACACCCTCACACACCTGAGACACATCGACCCTCATGAACACAAACACAATGAATCTGAAAGAAGGAAGAAATCTACATCACAGTGAATCACAGGGTGATTGTTGATCAATAAGACCATCTTGGACCTAAACAGCAGGCACAAAGCAAAGGAAAACAAGACACTGGTTATGCCAAATGCTGATGAGGGCCTGGGAAAATGGGAGTGTGCATGCACGCGCGCACACACACACACACACTTCTTTTCAGGACTGCAACTGGTACAAGCACTTAAGAAAACCATTGGTGCCAATTACCAAACTTGAGCACATGACCAAGTGGTTTACTACCAGCAAATTCTCACGCATAGACACACACATGGACCACACACATGGGTGCAAAGCAAAGAACAAAATTGATAGTGGCTGCATTATTCAACATAGTACTAGATTAGAACAAACTCCAATGTCCCATCACAGAGTAAAAGATGAATGAACTGTGCTGATTTTGATTAAACAAAAATATTGTACAATATAAAAAGAATAAAATATAGTCGTTCTCCAGAAACTGTATCCCTCTTACCTTTTTTCAGAATCCAGAACTGAAAGGTGATAAACATAAATATGAAAGGCAATACCATAAAACCTAAATAAGAAAATCGTACAACTATCTTTATGAACTTGAGGTTGGAAGTAGTTTTTAAACAAGAGAAAAACACAAACATAAGGAGAAAGATAGATATGTTTAATTATGTTAAAATAAAAATATCTGCTAATGAAACACATCATTAAACTGACTATATTTGCAGCAACTTAGAATCATAAATGCTACCCAGAATATATAAGAAACTCCAAAAACCAATTTTTTAAACCACAATAGAAAAAAGCCAAAATATCAAAACTTTCACAGAAAAGGAAGTGTGAACAGCCAACACAGTAGGAGAAGGCTCAGCCCACCCGGGAAGCACAGGCTGGTACCCGAGCCACAGCTACACCCCACCTTACACCACCAGCCCGAGAAAAACGCACAGGAAAGGCACACACCACCAATTCCAGAGCCCAGCATGCTAGCACACAACTACTCACCTACAATCCCAGCTCCTTAGAGAAGGTGAATGTGGAGGATCAAGCATTCAAGGTTAATAAAACCCTGGCTCAAAAATAAAAGGGCCAGGCTCCTGCTTCTAGTGGAAAGCGTGCTAAAGGCCCTGGGTTCCGTCTCCAAGATAAAAGAAACAGGGGGGAAGTGAGGGAGAGAAAGTGGGAAAGAGGGAGAGAAAGAGAGAGAGAAAGAGATGGAGGGAGAGAGGGGGAGGAAAGGAGAGAGGGAGAGAGAGAGGGAGGAAGGAACGCAGGGAGGGAGGGAGGAAGGGAGGAAGGAGGGAGGGAGAAAGGAGGGAGGGAGGGAGGGAGGAAGGAAGGAAGGAAGGAAGGAAGGAAGGAAGGACAGAGTTTTAGATAGAAGGTTAAAATGGTGCAGTCCCATTAAGAGGAAATAAGCATTATTTCATTAAATTAAAAGATTTGTCCACTCCATATATAATGTATATTTGTATATATTATATATTTATTTGATAGGTAGGTAGGTTGGTAAATAGATAGATAGATGGACAGGCAGACAGTAGATAGATAGATAGATAGATAATGCTTGCTTGGCTGGACCAGGAGATAAGTTGGAGAATATTTATGGAAGCAGTTTATAACAGCAGAGACCTGAGCATAGTCTACCGACAGTTCCATGGATACAGAATCCCATCTCCACGTAGCAGAGCACCATCAAGTCACAGCCAGAGCAGATGGGTGAACCGTGCTGCCTCCCCATGAAGTATTCAGAAGGGAAAGCCACAGGAAGATGTGTGCTGAGTGATCACAGCCATGGGCAACCCATACGGTTTGCACAACAAATAAATTATTAGGGATTGATTGGTACAACACAATAAAACAATGAAAAGAAGCAAGGACTGTTAACCACACAAGAGGGTGAGTCAGGGGTGTGTGTGTGTGTGTCTGTGTGTGTGTGTGTGTGTGTGTGTGTGTGTGGTGAGATTCACCAGTGTTACTTGGTATCAATAATCATGTTATATCTAATTTCATACATAACAATGTTAGATATGATTTTATCCCCAAATTCAGTATTTCCTGTTCTGCTCAGTTCCCTGCAGGTGCTCCTGTTCCCAGCTTCTGTCTGGGTATCTCAGAGTTAACTTAAATTGACGGGGTCCTATCAATGCTTTACCGGGTGGCTTTGGTTCTCACAGGCTGCTAAAACTGATAACAGGAATGCCATGAATGTTCAATGATGCGTTGAAGGCATTAAGGAAGCATTTGATTATGGGTGTCATTCATTCTTGTTGGACCCTCTCATTTGCCTAATAGCAACTAACAGACACCTGGGATAATCTCAGAGTCGACTTTGGATAATGATCCTGAATCTCGCTCTCCTCTCTCCCCTGCACTGACTCCGCACTGACTCCGCACGTCGCTCACCCGTCCCATCACCGATGCCGTTCGCTTCCTTCTCCGCAAGGCAGGAGAAGCTCAGCAGCCCGGAGATTCTCCGAACCCCAGCGATCGCAGTGTGCATGATGCCTCCTGAGGAAGAAGAAAGGCAAAAATGTGAAGACGGTGTCAGCCAGGAGGCAAGACCAAACTACGTCCTCTCGCGATGAGCAGTAGCGGTGGGGTTCCAGAGGGATCTGAAAACAAGTGCAGGGGCAGGAAAGAGGGGATGGAGGACGAGAGAACAGCGGCCCTGGGCGACGGGACAGGCACCTGTGGATCAGAGGAGCAGTGAGAACCCTTGGCTCCTTGGTTGAGCTGCTAATCACAGAAGGAAATCAAACGCAGTGCAACGGGCCTGTGGTTGGGGAGGGTCGGTCTGCAGCCGCCTGGGTCCTGAGGATGCTGTGTGTCTCGCTCCAGCCTCCCAGCTACGCTCACACCAGCGTGGTGCTCACACCACCGCGGTGCTCACACCAGCGAGATGCCAAGGAGAACCGGGACGGGGAAAGGTGGGAGCACTCAGTGATCTTCCTGATTAGGCCTCCAGCTCCTTAGCAAATAAGGGCATGAAATGTACCAAGCTGGAATCCATACACGGAAGCCTGAGTCCTGAGCCTTGGACGTCACACCGACGTCACACCACGGGACCTCTGGTCACATGAGTGCAGCTAAGGAGGTCCCAGCTAAGGTTGTCTCCCCAGGGGCTGAGGAGACCCCCCCCAGCACAACTGAAAGGGGCTGAGGAGACCCCCCCCGGCACAACTGAAAGGGGCTGAGGAGACCCCCCCCCCCCGTCACAACTGGAACCTGGCTCTTGGCAAGGCATGGGGCCAACGTGACACTAACGCTGCTGACAGAAGGGAGGCCCGGGCGGTGTGCGGGGACTAACGCTGGGCTGAGCTGACGGAAGGGAGGCCCGGGCGGTGTGCGGGGACTAACGCTGGGCTGAGCTGACGGAAGGAAGGCCCGGGCAGTGTGCGGGGACTAACGCTGGGCTGAGCTGACGGAAGGGAGGCCTGGGCGGTGTGCGGGGACTAACGCTGGGCTGAGCTGACGGAAGGGAGGCCCGGGCGGTGTGCGGGGATTCAGAATGCACAGCTTCCTCACTCTGCTCCATCAGAGACTGGCTGGGGGGGCTCCCAAGAGAAGACAGATGCGCAAAGCCCAACCGTGGCAATTATAGGCACTTTATTGCTCAACTTGAAAATTGCAATGATTTATTTTTTATTTGAACTCTTTCTTGATGGAGCTATTGCTCTTGAAAGGTTTGCAGATGAATCTGGTTTGTGCTCTCTTGAATATATTCTTACTTTAAATATACGAATATAGTGACTTTTTATTTTCCAAAATTGACAAATCGCTCTCAGACCAATCTTTGCAGCAATCTGGATGACACGTGAAGGATTTCTTTCTTCTAGTCCTGTTTCTGTCCTATGATGCTAAAAGACACTGCATTTCAGTTCACTGAAGCACAGCGATTAAGCAGAAAGCCAGCTCTTTATACCTGGCCAGAGGTCATGAGTAGAGACCCAACCTTGGCTCTGACGGACGTGGTGGAAGGGGAGCCAACCCTCACAGTGTGGTCAGCTCCCAGACTCCAACACAGCACCACCAAAAGCTGCAAACACATTCTCATTAAAATGTTCAAGAGCACGACAAAATGACTCAAATGAAAATAAATAAAAAGTTCAATAGCTAATAAATAAGCAAGCGATGTTTTCCGTGACCTATCTTACAAGCGTCTACACGTCTCCAAGGTTCACCGTCACCATCTGCAGCTTCAGCCTCTGAGGTGCACTGTCTTTCTACAGCTGGAGAATGTTGACACCTTTGCGATCCTTTGCTGGTGAGCCACGGTGAGAATGAAGGAGACGGAGGGGAAGGGAACAAGGTGCAGAGGAGACAGGGAGAGGCTGCACTCAGAGAGGTCAGGACATCTTTGCTGCCTGGCTCAGCAGGAGGAAGGCCCACTTAGAGGTTGAGCAAGGGCGGTGAGAACACCGCTGCATAGCGCAGACGCTGAGCACACATTTGGCCATCAGAACCCAGGCTGAGGACCAAGAGTCATCAACGCCGCGAGCCCCTCACGTTCTCCAGGAGCTACAAACACCAGGGCGGCCGATTCCCAGACAACCACGTGTGACTCTCCGCCTCCACCCTAGAGCCTCCCACCCAGGCCTGCAGCGGCAGCAGCCAGAATGCAGACAAGAGCCCGGACCACAGTTCTCCTGTTTCCTCTGCCCCCTGGGTGAGGGAGGTTTAGAGGCAATGGCCCTGAGGGTCAGCCCAGAGCCTCCTGCTTTTCTCTGAAGGATGGCAGAGGTAGCAGGTGGCGGTCAGGAGCACATGGGCTTCGGCTCCAGGGGACTCCACCTCAGGGTTGAGCTTGAGCAAGCTTGCTGATGCCCCAGACACTTGGGTGAGAGAGGCGGAGGGGTCAGGAGGCGTAGGGTGGTCAGAGGGCGTGGCCAGGCGCTGGACGAGGTGGACCTCACATGGCTCATCTGTGACCACTCATGAAGGTGGCACTCGCCAACCACAAGCCGGAACTGGCCGTCCTCCATGCAGAGGGAGCCAGTGGGGACGGCCATGGATCAAACCCAGAAACTGTAACGCTTACAGTGAGTAGATTTGGGGTCTTGGGTATTGCGGTAGGGGAAGATGCAGACTCAGACAGCTCTGATGAGGCCTCCAAAGGGACTCAGATGCCACGAGACTCTTAAAGAGGAGGAGGCGCTTTCCACAAAGGAGATCCCATGAGCCACAAGTCCAGAAGGCGGCCGGGGCCACAAAGCTGACCGGACCCTGCGCTGCGTACACACAGCGCCCCAGACTGACGTGAGGTCGCTCTCCAGGGGAGATCAGCTGCAACCGTGGGGACCACAGTGGCTGCAGCCCTCAACACCCACAGGTGCGGTTCTACGCCCAGCCACAGGTTCGTTTTCCTGGGCAGCTGCCTGACGCGTGTGTAAGTCCTGGTCCCTGGGCTGCCGCTGACTCTGTCCTGAAAGGCCCTGAAGTGTCATCCATGGCCAATGTTTTCCTCTGCATTTCACATAACCAACCAAGTGCCCTGACAGCAGACAGATGCAGCGGGGCCTACAGCCCCTCTCAGTCCAGGCCTTCCGACCACAAGTCTCTGCGAGCTCACAGGGCAAGAGAAGAAAGACCCAGCCTCAAGGTGAATTCATCTAGACTTGTTACTAATAACAAATGACCAAAAAAAAAATCTGTGGCATTTGGCAAGATGTCCTCAAGAGGCAAGAAAGGGCACAAGCCACAGCTGAAGACGGATTAGGAAAAGTCCAAACCATTTCCCATCTCTCCCACTCTGAGCTGATGAGCTTCACCTCGGTGTTAGGATCCGTGGTGACCAGGCAGCAGGGGGTCTCCTGGGAGGAGCCGGGGCGTCGGGGATGGGGAGAAGGCCAACCACACCAGAGTACAACCCATCCGGAGCACAATGTTTTCAGCTCAATCGCTGATGCTGAACACAAGCACAGGACATCCAATATCAGTCAGTCCCATACCTGTGTCTAGCTCAGAGTTCCCACAGCTATCACAGAAGATAGCTTACACGCCACACCAACCAAACTCTCAAAGTTCCTGGAGAAGAAGGGCCTCTTGGGTGAGCCCCAATGTTGGCCTGTGAGGCCGGCTGGCCTGGTCGGGTGTGGTTTCTGAAGCCAGACCACTCCCTGTCAAGCCCCCCCCACACACACACACCACAGACGCCATCTGGTCTGACATGAAGGCCCCCTTCACCATGGAGAACCGAGCGGGACTTCTCCAGCTCTGTGCTTTATCCTGAAATCAGCTCACGTGCCTCTCCTGGCTGGTGGTCGCCTGGACCACGCTGTGGGGCAGTCCTGTGGCTACTGCTGGCCCCAACACTAGATGAGGTGGTGAGCGAGCCCCTTCGTAAAGTGAGTGGGGCTCAGGATGGGGCTCCTCGTCCACCTCCTCTGTCCAGGGCAGAACCTTTGGCCATGTCCCCAAGTCCCTCCCCCCCAGCCTCTCTCCCCGTGTCCATCCGCTTGGGTTCTGCGGGCCTCCCCGACGCCCTTAGCCACGGACCAAGGCTGGTGGAGTCCAGGCTCCACCAGGGATGAGCGGAGCTGAGAAGATGAAGGCAGCCCCGTACCCACCGGCAGGTCAGGCTGCCCGGAGGTGCTTTGCCAGCTCACACCTGCCATCCCAAGGGAAGCCGAGGCTGCTGTGCTCAATTTAGAGTCTACTTGAAATTAATGGAGAATAAATGTTCCAAATTCAAACCTTTCAAGGGACAATTTCCATTAAGCCGGAGCTCAGCTTCATTTCTGGCCCACTGTAGCGGGAAGTAACAGCTGCTATGGGCACTGTAACTGCCGTTGAACCGGCGAGGCCATAAACCCGAAAAAGAAAACTCTCCTCCTGATGGTCACCAGGAGAGAAGGGCTGGAATGGCACCTTTCATGGGAGCGATCCGGCTGCGAGTGCCCCGACCCCCAAAGCCGCCCTGGCACCCGAGCACAGACTGAGGAGACGCACTCTGTGCTGAGGCGCGGCGCTCAATGGGGTGCTGTGCCGTGAGCCCCGCCCCGGCACCCAGTGAGACACACAGAGGCTGGCCTCCTCTGGCTGAGGAGCTCACGGGTTATTTCCTTCCATTCATCACCTTCTCCGTCGGCCAGGCTTTGCACCGGGGAGTTTCAATGTGCAGCGTGACCCTCGGCTGTGTCCCCATAAACAAGCGGTCACACACAGCTTCGTGTGCGTAGATAGTCTAGAAAGTGAGGCAGGGAGGAAATAAATACTCACACAAAAAGACTGGCCTTTCATGGCAACATTAAACCAGAGAAGTGGAGCGGATTCTGTGTCAGGGTGCCCGCGAAGCAGCTAGGACCGCTTTGGGGAGCAGCAGAGCTGTGTTCTCAAACCTGCTTAGGGACACCGGGGCCCCTCAGGGGAGGTCTCCCTTCCCTCCGCGCCCCTGCATGGTATTTGAAAGCGTGAGTCCCCCCCCTGCTCCGTGGGGGGCTGGGCCTCTCACTGGTGGAGTCGGATGACCGAAGCATGTGAAGATGGCCATCTCTAAGAGCTGGTTTCACATCAGAGATGCAGGGAGAGGTCCTGTCTCCCCATTCAAGACTTAACCATAGGAGGCAGAGGGTGAAGGCCGGGGAGAAGGGGAGGCGCTGGCGAGCGAGAGCCCCCTCAGGCGTCCCTGAGGGACCCAGCTGTAGGCACCTGCTGAGACCCAGCTAGGCCCATCCTGAGCGCCCCAGGGAGGGCTGCGTCCTGACCACTCACACCTCTCACTCTCCGCTCCAAGTTAACCATTCCAGAAACACCTCTCCAGCCAGCCAACAAAATGGCTCACAGACCCAGCATGCCCCTGGCTCCTGGGGCTAGCAGCACAGCAAGGAACTTTCTAAGCCAGCCAGACTACATGGAAGCTTCTGGAACACTCTTCCTTCTCCCAGCATCTCGGCTCACTCATGGGAAAAGGAGAGACTTGCAGGCAAAGAACTCAAAGTCTTTTCTAGCTTTTAAAAGTCACCCCACGATTGCACTGCTCAACACGTTGAAAATGTGACTCGTCTGTTGTCTGGAAGCGTGGTTTAAAACAGACCTGATTTCCCACAGTGAGGAGGGGTCCACCCTCTCCCCACAGCCTCAGCCCCTCTCAGGAGCCCCCCCCAAGCCCTCCAGGGCCTCATTTACCACCCGCTGGACACTGGGGCCACCCAGGCTTTCCCAGTGCACACGCTAACAAATGCAAGTAGAGTCTCATCTTTCCCTAAAGGGCTCTGGGATCAGGACCTTCTTGGGTTATTTTCCAGAAGAAATTAGCATGGAAATAAATGCTCTGTCTGCTGAACTTCTATCAACTCTGATTTTGAGGCAGGTGGAAATCAGTTTGTATTTATTTTTAGGCAGCAGCTTGGACTTGCTGTCATTTTCTAAGTACTCTGTGCTCTTCAGGAAAACATGTTCACCTCAGCATGGTGGTGATATGATTTACCTAGAAGAGCCGCCTCTAATTAGTTTGATTGGAAACTCAATGAAACTTGATGTGCCACTCTGCCAGGAGATCCAAGCACACCATTCTCCAGCCTGCAATCATGCCAGGAATTCCGGGGAAACCACAGCCCAACCCAGGCAGAGCTGGGAAGGGCCTGTCTCCAGGCAACTATGAAGAACAGAAAAAAATTCTGCCCAGCCCCCCAGAACCAGCCTGCTCTCAGGTGTGGGAGTGCCTGGCCCAACCTGCTTCTCCTAGGTGAGGGCTCTCCACTTTCCAGGGCTTCAGACCCATGTCCCGATTCCCACAACATCTTCTTCCTGGGTTTTCCTCTAGACTGCTTATTCCACCAATAAAGAAAACAAGACCCGCAATTACTTGATTAATGCCTATGTGCTCCCACTGGATCAAGTATGGATGAGAGAGGGGGAAAGAGAGAGAAAGAAGGAGAAAGAGAGAGAGAGAGAGAACGCTCAATGGTCTTGTTAATCAGGTTATCCTCATCTAAAGCACAGAGATGGCTGATGGGAGACAATGACTATGACTATCTGGAGAATGAATAAATTGATTGATCAAAACATCAGTCAGTGTTTAGCAGTGAGCTCTATTTGCTCTGTGCATGGTTGTTCAAGGCTGAAGAGACATATTACTGGTTTCAGAAAGAAAGAACAGAAAATGTTTCTCTGATCTCTGTCTCTGTCTCTCTTTCTCTGTCTCTCTGTCTCTCTCTGACACACACACACACACACACACACACACACACACACACACACACACACACAGTTTGGAATCCCACAGCAAATTACCCCTGGGGATAATCTCCCAGGATCACCTCAGAGGAAGAGCACGCAGGCCGGGGGAAGAGCCAGGCCAGGGCAGACTCTGCTCCTCAGCCATCTTTGGGGACAGGACATGAGCTACCAACCCGAGCCAAAACTCTCGGGGCCTGTGTGCCTCACACCAACCCCCGGCTGCCTCCCTCCTTCACAGCCCCTCCAGACCTTCACACAGCTTCATGCCTACAGAGCAGTTCAGAGCTCTCGGGACTCGTAGGAATGATGAGATCTAGCAACTGACAGAACTAAGAGGCCCTGTTTCCAAAACAGACCAAGGAGAGTGCACAGACGCGGCCTTCACCACCTCAGAAGATGAAGAGCGCCTCCCAGAGGCCGCGCAGGGAGAGGACCGGATGTGCCCTCCCGTCCCAAGAGGGCCCCCACAATGGCTGCCTCACAACGGCCAGCCAGCCAGCCCCAAGTCCCCACTGAGGGACGCAAGCTCGCGGCTGAGGCCTGACCCTGAGCCCAGCCTTGGGGACAGGGAGAAGGGGGCTGGGATCTGGGCCTGCGCTCAGTGGGAAAGCCCCCCTGGGTGGCTCTCCTATGTGACACTCGGACTTCCAATAAGCCTTTTCCATCGACCCACTCACCAAGAGCCCCACTGCCTCGTCCCGGGGGCTGCAGAGCTGAAAGGGCCCGTGGTCCAGTCACCTCCACACGCACACCTGCGCACCTGCACACCTCCACACGCACCCCTGCACACCTCACGCCCGGCCCCACACCACTCTTTCCTGGGCGACTCAGGACTCGAGCTTTCACGATGCGCATTAAAAGAAAAATATGTCCTCAATAAGAATACCACTTAATATTCCCAAGTAAGAAATCACAGCACAGGCAGCCCCGCCATGCCGAGAACTTAATAACAGCAGGTTAATAACAATAAAGTACCAGGGACCCCGTTCCTGGGGGACTGGGGAAACCGTCCCAGCTGCTCCCCCAAGCAAGCACTGCCTGTGCTGGAAGAAATCCAGACACCAACGTCCACGCAGATACCAACGTCCACCAGAGACACCAACGTCCACACAGTGACACCAACGTCCACGCAGAGACACCAACATCCACGCAGAGACACCAACATCCACGCAGAGACACCAACATCCACACAGAGACACCAACATCCGCATAGGCACCAACCTGTGCTGCTGCCAAGGTGCTTGGCGGGTGGAAGGGAGGAGGGGGATTAACAACTGTTCTTTCTAGCCATTCAAATTGTATTCAGACTATACCACCAACACAAAACAGGAATCCTATCATCTACCACCAAGTTAGTTTAAGGCTGAAGTTATGCTGCCTTACATCGTTTCTTAGTTCCAAAGTACTTTGCCCAGCCTGGGCAGTACCCCCCCCACGTTCCTCCCCAACTCTCTGCTCAGAACACAGCCTGGGTGCAGACCGGGCACCTCCAGGCTCTGGGACAGTCGGGAGCTTTGTTCTCATCCACGGCCAAGTTTAACAACACTTCAGCACCCAGTCTGCCCTGCTCCTTCCACGCACTTTGGAAAAACAGTTGCAGTTATTAGCAAGACATACAGTAGGAAGATGATAAACAGTGTTAAAACAAACCCACCCGAGTGCTTTGGATGGCTGTACAGGGAGTTGTGGCTCATGGCTGCCGGTGGCAGAAGCTGGCCCCTTGGGGGTGGTTCCCAGCTCCAGAACAGAAAAGCTGAGGGTCCGTGGACAGAGTTATAGACACGGTGTTCCCTGCAGCTCATTTCAGAAAGACATTTGGAGCATGAGATATCGTGTCCAAACTTCCCAATCCTCTCGGCCCTAAGGGTCTATTGGGTGAAGATAGTCTTGTTTGGTACTCGGTCAGAAGGAATGGATCCTTACTCATCATCTTTGCAAACACACACAGAAGTTTAAATCAAAGATGTCTCCCAAGCAGATCCCTGAGGCATCTGGGGCAAAAAGCACATAACGTCTTTCCTGGGAGAGTTAGATGGAAGATTTGTTTCTAAGACCTGCGGCCAATCCATGGCCAGCGGGGCCCCCAAGGTCCTTTCTTCTATCAGGAGTGGCAGAGCCACAGAGGCCCCGGCATGCCAAGTGTGGACTCACAACCAACATGCCACCTTTCCTGGTTCTTCCGGCAGTTTCTCAGTCTGGACAAGGCAGGCAACAGAGGAGGCTCACCGGGCACAGGGCGCCTCTCTGGTCACACTGGGCAGCTGGGCACCCTGTGGGTGCAGAGCCCTTCCATCCATTCTCTGTCCCTTCCGTCAGGCACACAGCTCGTGGGCAAGCACGGGGAGAAATCTGACAAAGATCGTCTCAGTCAGGTGACCCACTGGGCTCGGCGAGGGGCAGGCAGGTGGGGGGGGGCACACTCTGGGGATGTCTGAAAAGGATACCACACCTCTGCGGTTTTCCTCCCCAATCTACAATCACGGTGTCCCTGTGAGAAAAACCTGAGATGAATTCCAGTGGAGAGCCGGGGTGCAGAGCCCTGTCCCACAACCCACCAGGGTCGTCAAATACAGGGGAAACAGCCAGAGCCTCGAGGACCCCAGGAGACCTGACAGGGGACCACAGTGCGGGGTCCTAGCTGGGGCCGTGGGACCCGGCCAAACGCCAAGGAGAAGGGCATAGAATGTGGACTTGCATCGTAATTGTACGCACTGGCACACTGGTGTGACAAAGGACACAGAAATGTGAGATGTTACCAGGGAGGAAACGGGATTGAGAAGCCCTGGGCCAAGCCTTGGACCTCCACAACCTGCATCTAAGTCTGGCTATTCTAAAATGGTCAGTTTGGTGAGTTAAAAAAGATGAAAATCATGACCTGAAGCCTGCCCCCTCCTGCTTCACCCCTGCACTGGGCCTGTCCTTGAGGAAGACACAGCGTGGCCCGTGGCTTGGATGTTTGTCCTTTCCAAAATCCATCTGACCCTCCTGGATGGGACCGGCATCTTTGCAAAGGGTCACTTGTCCCCTCTTGTGCTCACCGTCACGATGGGACAGCCCAGCGAGAAGACCCTCCACACAAACTGGCTTCTTGCCATTGAACTTCTCACCTGCCACAACCACGTGCCATGAGCCGCTGAGCTCTGTCCTTGACAAGTTACTTCTTCTTAGGCATTCTGTTCCAGCAGCAGGAAGGAGCCAAGGCAGCTTCTAAAGGCACATCCCACCCAAACACAGGCCTAGGATGCCGTCTCTGACAGATTGCAAACGCTAGCATTCTGAAACAAAACTGGTTTCTAGACTTGAGTGCTATACAAACAACAAGGCATTCCATATTCACCGTGACCTATTGCAAAAGTTCAGGAGTTGGCTCTTCTTTAACAGCCAGAAGTTGCACACATTTCTTTTCTCTGCCTCTTGGACTTGTATTTCCATCCCTCTCCTCCCACAGAATCTTAGCCAAGTGGAATAAGTGTTTATGCTTGAAATTGTGTTGTTCATCAACCTACCACACTGTCTGCACAGAAGTATTGGTACTATCAATATTTATATATAGATACATAGATGTAGAGATGTATAGGGTTTTTCTTTTTAATTCCAAGTGACAAAAAAATAAAGAAGCTACTTGAAGCACTAAGAAAATTGATATCTGGCCTTCTGGATTGAGTTTTTCTGCCTCATTACTAGTGTATAAATAGTCAAAATAACATAAATATGTTATCTACACTTCAACAGATGTGTGAGAAGTCTAAGAACAAAAATTGGAAGTAAAGCATGATGAGCAAAATGGATGGGGCTGATTTTTCCAAGTCATGTCTTTGCCCCTGGGTGACACTGTGGCAGTCACGAGGGGTTGGGGCTGGGGTCACAGGTTCGTATCCTGATTTTTGTGTCTGTTTGGTTATAGCGCCATGACCTGAGCAAACATTGGCCACGGAGGTGAGGAGAGTCTGTGGTGCAGAAGTGGTGGGGCCTCAGGGTTGCAGGAAGCTGCCACCTGCCACCCCCGAGAGCTGCCCCTCCATGACGCAGTGGGGCAGACCCTGACTGCTGACGTCGGTGCAGGGCAGGAGGCAGGACAGACAGGCCCCTCCCCCCTGAGCCGCCCGGCTGGAGTGGCTGCTCTCTCCTGATCACACCCGCCCAGGGCCCGGCCCAGCACATGACAGGCCAGCTAGCCACTGGAAAGGAGAGCAAAGCACAGAGGCCATGCTGAGCCAGTGCCCAGCAGCAGGGCTGGTTGTGCTGATGGCACGGTGGGAGCATGGCGGTCCTTGCCCTGCGCTGCTCATCGGCAGCAGGACTCCGGGCGGCGCCCACTCCAAAAGAGCTGCCAGGATGATGCCTCCAGGGGACACGCCAACCCCCCCCCTCTCTCTCTCAGCCTCTCTGTAAGCCTGAGAATCGCCCCGTGTTTGCTGCACCATCAACACACCCGGGGCGCTCTCCGGGCCCTTGGCTTCCCCCCTCGTTTCAGCTCATTTTGGGGAGGCAGCCCTGAGGGCGGCCGTGTCAAACCCACTTTCTGAACCTATAAAGTGCTCCTTTCCCCCTGAAGCAAGATCATCATCGGCAAGCTTCCCACTCGTCCCCCATTTGCAGAGACACAGATCTGCCTCTGGGAAGACTCATCAGATCATAAAGCAAAGGAGCCGACAGGATGCCCAGGGAGAGCGGAGACCCCAGACAGCCTGTCCAATCCCTAATACATTTAAAACTGCGGACTCCACGAGGAAGGGGCGTGGCTTAGCCCAGTGCATCCTCGTGCAGGCCCTGAGTCCAGCAAGACACGGGGACACGGGTGGCCTGGAGGCCCGTGTCCAGAGAGCAAAAGACCCACGGAGAGGAGGTCAGGACAGCGCAGAAGGATTTGATTGCAGGGCGCTGGAGGGGAAGGGGGCTGGCCTGAGGATCCCAGGCCCCATCACCAGAGGGGCACAACCACAGTAACGAAGGCCAAGCCAGCACGCCTGGCGTCTGCCCCCCAGAGCACCAGCAGAGCATCTGGTGGCAGGTCCCAAGGCCCCGCCAGGGAGCCCAGGGCCTCCGAGTTGCCTGTGCAGAGGGCTGCAAGCGTGAGCCTCCAACTTCTCACACACAGTCTCCCTCCGCTCATGGTGGCAGCCAGAAGTACAGTTTGTGGCCAGCAGCTTCGCTTCTAAAACAAAAGAGAGCCATGGTCCCACTCCAAATGAAAGGGGAGGGGGGGTGTGAGCTGTTCCGGTGGGAACGGCTACGGCGGCAGGCAGTGTGCTGCCCCCTGTGGCCAGTGTCAGAAGTGGCTCCCTGGGCAACTGCAAGCCCACCTCGCCGCCCTGAGAAGAGGGTGTGCCGGCTCCGCTCCGGCTGAGCGACACCACACCAGCCCGGGACCTCAATCTCCACATAGCCCAGAAAGTCTTCCGGGGCCAATAAGTAATGGCAGCCCAATTTTATGACATTGGAGGAGCTTATCTTTGCAAATGGAGACAACCAACCCAGAAATGCATTTTCCATTCGGTCCAGCTCCAAATCCCATAACTGCTACACTAAAAAGCTATCCAGGCTCTGTGATTTTGCCTCAAAGAACCAAAGAACAATTATTGGCAGAAAACAAAAAAGCAAAAAGTAATTTTATGCATAGTGGTCCCTTGCTACAGAGGTCTGTTAAAAAGGGGGCGGTAAGACAAGGGGAGATGGCCGGATTATACTTCCTTTGTCTGGCTTCCAAGTCTCCAAACGCACTCTGCAGCCTCCGTCTGTGCAGTAAACACGGCCCCGGACTGCTAACGACGCAGGCTGCTCTGCGAGGCTCCCTTTGAGTGGAGCCTTGTAATTAAAATTCACAGCAGATGCTGCTGAAAACATGTAATCTATGCACAGATGAAACACGGGCAAACAAAGAAATATACCAAGCCTGGTAGATTGCGAAAGAAAATTTCAAATAACAAAACAAACAAACACAGGGAAAGATCGGTGGTACAGAGCTATTCCGTCCGCAGAATGAAAAGATTCCTCTTCCGGGAATGTGCCTGGCTCTGCGCGAGCCGAAGGACACACGCTGTGGGTAGCAGCGTCCATCACTTGCCTTCAGCGGGCCTGAGATGCCTTGGGTGCCCCAAAGCCTTCCGTCTACATCCTGGAAGAGCACATGAGCCAGTGCTCTGTCTTCTCCAGCAGAAGAGCTGTGCACCTGTCCTCTTCCATCTGGGCACCGAGATCTCCCAGCCTCAAAACCCTGCTGAGTGGAGACAGGGTTCTGTGGTTGGTGTTGTCTCTAAGATATGTAACCCAGAGAGCCTCTATTTCCAGCCTCTACTTCCGGATCTCCCTGGAAGATCCTCCCATCTCTGCAACCCATTCAATGGGCCCCAGATGGCCTCAGGACCGACATGCCTGGGTCCTGGACACCCCCCCGTGTGCAGAGATTTCCCCCTCCCACACCCCACCTGGAGCGGCAGCAGAGAGAATAGACTTGGATTGGAGGAGACTTTGGGGTCTCTCCATCTGACCAGCTGGGGTCACCAGCTGGATGAGGACGCCATCTGCTGCCCAGCTCTCGGGAGACTCGCTGGCCAAAGCAGACAGCCTTGCTCACTGCAGTGTCCTGGAGGCCTGGCCCAGAGCTCCGCTGGAGGCAGGGCCGGTGTGTGTGGAACGTGAGGCTGGCTGGTGTGCTGAGCATATGGGAAGACTGACTTATTGTCCCCCTAAAATAGAGACTGGAGCAGCCTGCGGCCAGCCAGCCGGACAGGCGAGGGGGGGACACCGAAGCTGCCAAAAGCCCACCTGGCTTTTCTCCTGCTGTTCCTCCTCTAAACACAAAATGGTGGCGGCACTGTGACCCGCCTCACAGGGCTGGCATGGGGCTGGAAGGACACGCGTGACAGTCAAAACGCTGGAAGATGAGCAGCGATCGCTCTGGCCTCTGGTGTGTGACCCTCGTCTGCCACAGCCATCCTCACTCTACCTCATTTCCCTCATTCTATCTCTGCCCACACCGGCCTCCCAGACACAGAAGGCACGGCTGGAGATGTTTAGTTATATTCCCCGGCGCGGGAGAAGTCAGCCTTTGTGGCCAGGGCCTGCAGAAGATTGACCTGAAAATCCATCACTGCTCTTCTCTGTGAGCCCCCCAAACCACACAGGGGGGAGCGCTGAGACCCCACGTCCCGAGACCCCACGTCTCCTGAGACCCCACGTCTCCTGAGACCCCACGTCCCCTGAGACCCCACGTCCCCTGAGACCCCACGTCTCCTGAGACCCCACCTCTCCTGAGACCCCACGTCTCCTGAGACCCCACGTCCCCTGAGACCCCATGTCTCCTGAGACCCCACATCTCCTGAGACCCCACATCTCCTGAGATCCCACCTCTCCTGAGACCCCACGTCTCCTGAGACCCCCGTCCCCTGAGACCCCACCTCTCCTGAGACCCCACACTGTCTCCTCTGAGGTCTCAGCTGCCCACTCTGCCAACATCAGCCATGCCAGATTCACACCTCATTGCTCTCCAGCCATGGCCCAGCCCTGCACTGGCAGCCCACCAGCCTGGCTCCCTGCCCCTGTGTCTCACCACTTGAGTAGGTTAAAGCTGACGCTGCTGGAGGCTGAGACGTGGGCGCCATGCCAAGAGGAAGGAGCAGGAAGTTGTAGCAAGCTTGAGAAGTGCTGGGTGGTTTTGCTGGTGGTGAAGAATGAAATGGCAGCGTCACACAATAGATGTTTACCCCGACCAGATAGACATTACCTGAGTCGGCCCGGCAGCCCTGGAGCGGACAGCTGGGGGGTAGCTGGACAGGGGACTGACCACTGCAGCGGGAATGCAGCCGTCCGTCACCTGCAGACACATGGTCCAGACTTGGCGCCTACTTCCCACGGCACACACATCCTGCGGGCAGAGCACCCCTCCATCCCTGGTATCTGGAAGGTGGCCCCCAATCTTCATTCACCAGATCAGAAGAACTGGATGGACAGGTGTGTGCCGGGAAGGGTGGGTGAGAAGATGACTACTCTCTTCAAAGTCCAGCTCAGTCTTTCCGGAAATAGTATCTGGCTATTCTCATAGCATTTGCCACAGAGGGTAGATCAATATACTTATCTGACTTAATGAACAGGAGTTAATATTCACACCCATGAGGCTGGCCTGAGGGTCCCAAGCAGGATGACCAACACCCATAGTTTACCGAGCACGTTGGTCCCCAGGGCAAGTGTTCACTGGGGACCTGAAGGGTTCTGGGAGCACCAGCGCCAGCTATGGTGGAGATCACAGCCAGGACCTTGGTCAGAGAACAAGGCAGGCTCCTGGCCAGGCCGATGTGTTGCACCCGGCCCCCTCTAGCTGGCTAAGATGACTTTTCAAAAGCAAACAGCATGGAACTCTTGACTGGACTCAGGGACCTGTCCTCACTTGTTTACAGCCTGGTCTCACCACATGCAAATGGGTCAGGAGACAGAGATACAATCAGAGGAGATAATTGAAATTTCAAAATATTAAGAACTTACAGTTTCGGGGATTTAGCTTTATAATAGAAACAAATAAAGGCTTGCCACATTGGCAAATAAAAGATGACAGTTAAGAAATTAGATTTGCATAGCAAATATTTCACATTACGAATTAATTGGCAGCAAACTCTAAGTCTGCCCCTAATTGGAGAAAAAATTTAAAAAGGCAGGAGAAACTCTGAGCAAAGAGACTTCTAATCTGACGGTCACAGAGTACCCTGGAAGCCACATGCAACAGTCACAGAGTGTGGAGCAGCCCCCCCCCCACACACACACACACCACTGGAGGCCACACACATGGACAGAAGATTAACACCTCCATTCTAGAGACCAAATGGAGATCAAAACGGAACTGTTTTGAGCATGATCTAAAGTTTTGGGGACTTTAAGTTCTAAATCTGTAAAACTTCTAGTTTAAAAAAAGAAAGCAGAGGGAAAGCTCCTTGATGTTTGTTTTGGCAATGGTATTTTGGCAAACTCAAGTAATGAAAGCAAAATTAAACAAGGGAGACTACATCAAACCAAAAAGTTTCCTCAGAGTCAAGGAAAGTAAGCCAACAGCCAGGGGACTGGGAGAATGCTTCTAAACCACACATGAAAAGGAACTGATAACACAAAATATATAAGGAACTCCCACAACTCCATCGAAGCCCCAAATGATCCGACTAAAACTGTGTGAAAGGTGACATTGCATTCACAGCCGGCTTTGCTGAGCTGCAACTCCTTTGCACAACTCTTTAAAGAGAGTAAAAATATGATTTAATGTATAAAGGACTTGCACAGACATTTTCCCAAAGAAGATTTACAAATGGCCAGGAGCACATGAAAGATTGCCAGTATGTCTAACCACCTGGGAAATGGCACCCATGACAGAAATACCACCTCACACACGCTCCAGCTGCAGCCCAGAGACATGCCCCCACAGTGAGCGAATGTACAAATGCAGAATTAATTAATTTCGTCTTTAAATCTGAAATCTAAACAATTAAATGAAAGCAAGAGATCCTCTGCAGCTGGTGTGAAATCTATTTTTATTCCAATGAGAAAGGAGCTTGGGGAGGGGGGAGGGCAAGGCGGAGGGAGGGAGTGGGAAGGAGGGGGAAGGAGTATGAAATCTATTCCAATGAAGCTCCTTTCCTGAGGAACGTGAGGACCTGGGAGGGGAGGGGAGGAAGAAGGGAGGGGGAGGGGGAGAGGGGGAGGAAGGGAGGGAAGAAGGGAGGGAGGGAGGACACCTGCAGCAAAACCCAGGCCACAAGACCAGGAACTCTGGGGGCCAGGACAGAGGCCTGCTGGCTAAGCAGGCACTATCTCTCCATCAGAAGGCACTAAAACAAATTCCACAGCAGGTTTGCCTGTTTCGGGGTGTGTGTGTGTGTGTCTGTGTGTGTGTGTCTGTGTGTGTTTGTGTGCGTGTGCGCGTGCATGCCTGCGTGCTTACATCTGCACGGCTATTCCATATAGCCCCATGCAATTCTCCAGTCTCACAATGGGCTCAGTCCACCCCGGACATGCTGATGAGGGAAAATGAACCGCTCCTGATTCTGCCCACATGCCTGTGCCAGGGAAGCCCTGGCTGAACAGGGCAGAGGCTACAAATGTGTAGGGGCCATTAAAAGAATTTGGGGGAGTGGACGGGAAAAGGGCAGGAAGGGGCCTCGATGTGGACCCTGCCCAGACATCAGTGCAAATCCTTCTGAATCGGGAGTGAAAGGAAGAAGGGCCAGCCAGAGCAGCCTCCAGTGACAGGCCTCCTCTGCCTCTCCCCCGTGACTCAGAATCCCTTAAGTTCTCCTTGCCATGATGTTTCACCACAAAAGATTTTATATTCATAATATTAATCGTCTGTTAATGCTGAGGCAATTAAGATAAGGTTGATTATCACTGTTTAACACATATTCAAAATATTGGCCAACATCAAAGCAGTCTGGCGGCTCTCTCATCTACTTGCCTTGGCTGCAGACAGGGACCGCAGTCCATTAGCACCACTGCTCCAAAGCCCACCAAGCAAAGCCGAATCATAATTTAAGCCCTCCGTGGAAACAGTGCATGGAACCTGAGTCTGCCTGCTCGGCCAAGTGAGCTCCAGATTGGAAATCTACTTTAATTCTCATTTTCCGGAAAGTTATCAAATGCCTTTAATTAAAGCATATCCCTTGAAATTACTTTAGATAAATGATTTCCTTCCATTATCAAACTTGAGCCAGAATCGAATTCTGGTCTCTTAGAGGGAGGGAGGGAAGTCAGGGCCTCTGGCTCCTGTGGAAGATGAAGCTGGAGAAGCTGCCCGAAAGACGGCCTCACTGGCACCTCACCCAGGAAGCCCTCCAGCTGCTCCTCCAACGATCTGCCCCCCCATTCTCGCGTCTCCTCAGTCCCTTCTTCCACTTGCCACCAGCACCCTTGCTTCTAGGGCTCTGTCCATTTGAGAAGCCACAGAGTGGCCTATGGCAGATCAATGTTTGTAAAACATAAGGTACCCTCTGCCCAGCGTACCACACAATAACAGCGGGTCCACAGGAAGGACTTCCATTTCCATCAACCACAAAGAGAGCAGATCTGGAGAGCCTGGAGCCAGCTGTGCACCAGAGTGGGGGTGGAGAGGTCGGAGAGACTCAGGGCTGCCCAAGGGTGGAGCTCATCTCTGAGCCGGTCCAGTCACAGCCTTCCACGACCTCATCTGGTGTCCAGGCTGAGAAGCAAGAGCCTGCACAGGAATCTGTCCCTCCGAGGCAGCTCCTCGTTGTGTCCCCGGCAGGCATCCCTGGGGAGGGAGGCATGGCGTGTAGGCACCTGGGCCACACCACCTGCTTGAAGTTTCAGTGTGCTTCAGACCAGGCCTGGCTGGTGCAGGGGAGCTGCCAGTCTCCAGCTATGCCCGCTTCTCAGGTCTTGATGTGGAGCCTAATCGTTGAATGCTACTAAGTTTGTAGCAGCTTCTGTGTGTACTAAAAACAACTGGTCAGATCTGTGTTTCTAGGGGAGATTTAGGTCAAATATGTGATTCCCAAAGCAGAAGGCATGGCAGGTTCCTTGGCATCCATGGGGTCGATGTTCTCTGCTGCTCACAGAGGACATGAAGGAAGTGTGTCACTTAGATTGCATTTTATCTAATGACATTCTGACTTTAAGTAAACTGTTACTGCAAATATGATCATGTAATTGGAGCATCTGTCTTGATCATTATTTGGCAAATGTGTCCTTTTACCACCAGCCCAAATGAAATTTGGGAAATTTGGCTAATCACAATTTAACAGATGTTCTGTCCGATTCTATGCAAGCTTAATTTTAACAGACACAAATCTCTCCCCTTCCTGAAGTTCTAACTGGAGTCTCTCCAAGCCTATGGAGAGCTGTAAAGGTGTGAAAATAATAATTTCATTATATCTAGTCTGGATCCTGTAGCTTTAATTAATTTAAGTGAAAGCTCACTTGACCTCAGTAGCTGCAGTTACCCAAGGCACACCTGCACGGCGTTTCTACAGCGCTCTTTTCCTGCATTGCTTCTCAGCAGCGCTAAATGGCATCATACAGGCCCCGCAGTGGGAGCCGTGGCTCTCCCGGGGCGTTCCTCTCCATGGGAGCTTTCGAAAAAGCCAGACTCCAAGAAACAGGTGCCGCTCCCACACCAGGGGCTGGGAAGCAGCCTGTCGTTCATGGGATGACCCTGCTGTCCTGAAGGGGATGCTGCGCTCGCTCAGGCATGCTGACCGCCTCTGAGAGGCCCCCAGTGAGGCCCCCGGTGAGGCCCCGTGAGGCCCCCGTGAGGCCCCCATGAGGCCCCCGTGAGGCCCCGTGAGGCCCCCAGTGAGGCCCCCAGTGAGGCCCCGTGAGGCCCCCAGTGAGGCCCCCGGTGAGGCCCCCGGTGAGGCCCCGTGAGGCCCCCGTGAGGCCCCCGGTGAGGCCCCGTGAGGCCCCCGTGAGGCCCCGTGAGGCCCCCGGTGAGGCCCCATGAGGCCCCCAGTGAGGGCCCCGTGAGGCCCCGTGAGGCCCCGTGAGGCCCCCGGTGAGGCCCTGTGAGGCCCCCGTGAGGCCCCCGGTGAGGCCCCGTGAGGCCCCCGTGAGGCCCCATGTCCCCACGGCCCCTCCCCCGGAGCCCAGGCTCCCGCCCTCGGAATGTGATCCCACAGCGGCCAGGGTCTCTGTGGACCCCAAATGGTCGCTTTCAAGCTTAGGTGGTTGACATCTCAAAATAAAACACGCATCTCATTAGTTTGAATAAAAAGTGAGACCCTTTTTTAAAAAAAAAGAGAGAGAGAAATTAAAGAGCCAGCGACCGGGTATTATATTCCCTCTGAGGAGATGCAAGTTTGCCGTGGCAGGGAATGTACCAGTGAATCTTCTCTGCCACACAGGGCACTGACCCCCCAGGGTCACACCGAAAGCACACACACCATGCTCCAGAAGCTCCCAACAGGCTTTGTGGAATGGCACTATCACCTCCAGCATCGATACCCTGTGGCTCCTAACACATCTGTGTCCCTCTAGACTCAAGCACAGGTCTAACTCACATCAACATTTATCCACGTGTTTCCCTGCAGGTCAGCCTCAAGGAGAACAGCCCCAGGCTGGCACAACCCGAGAGCAACTGCGCCTTGTGAGATCAAAGCAAACACTGAAACACTCTTCTACCACATGACATTAACTCTGATTCTTAAATCTCCATGCTAACAAGCCAGGTGCCAGTGGCTCATGCCTGTAATCCTAGATACTCAGGAAGCTGGGATCTGAGGATTATGGTTCAAAGCCAGCTCAAGCAGGAAAGCCCATAAGACTCTTATCTCCAATAAACCACTACAAAGCTAGAAGTAGAGCTGTGACTCAAGTGGAAGAGCACTAGCCTTGAGCAACAAAGCCCAGGAGTAGCACTCAGGCCCTAAGTACAAGACCCAGGACCAGTGCCAAAAAAATTCTCTATGCTAAGGGTATCTGCATAAGAATAGTGATCAAAGAGTTTCCCTTTTAAATAGCCATGAAAACACACCAGTGTCTCAAGCTCAAGCCAGTCTCTGCTTGGAGAATCAAAGAAATCAAACCAACATGTGGCTAGGATGAAAATCTTCTGTCTGAAAGAGAGACAATGGTGTCTTAGGGGTATGAAGGAGTCCACTAGGGAAATTCTACCATGGCAAGAGCTGGGACATTCCCTGAAATGTCATTCAGGGCATGTTATGGCAAGGAGAACAGGAAGAAGTAAGTAAGAAGCAACAGTAGAGAAAAAAGCAGCAAATCAGAATCAGAATCTAGATCAGGGTCAGACTCAGATCCTGAATACTCTCCACAAGTACACAGGACCAGTGGATGGGCGGAAACAGGGAAGATTCCCCAAGAAAGCAGGGGAAGAGGGGAAGATGTTAGGATAACAATACAGAAATTAAACTGGTACCCCAAAACCAAGTGGCCGCTGGATATGACAGCTTACATCTGTAATTTCTTTTCATTGGTCATGAGGCTTGAACTTAGGGCCTAAACGCTGTCCCAAAGCACTTTTGTTCAAGGCTAGTGCTCTACTGCTTTGAGCCACAGATCCACTTCCATTTTTCAAGTAGTTAATTGGCGATAGGAGTCTAATGGGGACTTTTCTGCCCAGGTTGGCTTCAAACTGCGATTCTCAGATCTCAGCTTCCTGAGTACCTAGGATTACAGGCCCAACACATCTGTAATCTTAAATGCACAGGAGGCAGAGACTGGGGAGATCATGGTTTGAAGCCAGCCCAGGCAAAAAATCTGTGAGACTCCATTGTAGTGGCAGAAGCTGGGCTTGGTGACACCGGCCATCTCAGCTACAGTGGAAAGTGTAAAATCAGAGGAACAAAGTCCAGGCATAGGCCAGAGCAAGACTCCATCTCAAAATAACAGTTTTCAAAAGAACTGGAGGCCTGGTTCTACTCATGTGTAATCACTGACACAACCACATCTCCACAACAACTGAGCTATTTACTCACAGAACAATGCATTAGATGCCTGCTCTCAACCCATTTCACTGACCTTCTCCCCACCATCCTTGTTCCATATCTCGTCCACCACCCTCCATACTCTTAGTAGATACATTCTGATCGTTGTATTCCTGATACAGTATTCCTACCATTCCAGCCTCTCAAAGTACCCAGTACACATCGCACAACTACCTGTATGGATAAAATTACCAATAGTAAATTGCTTTTGATAAACATCTCATTGGGGTCTGAATTGGTGGAATTATTACATCAGAGATAAACCCCACAGAGGCAAAGGGGGGAAAATTATGTATCAACTTAGCTAACATCCAGTCCTGTGAAAATGTAGTAATAAACCTGCAGGAACTTTTCAGGCAACTAAAAGGACAAACAACAATATAGAAATGTGGAGAGTATGAGAAAGCAGCAAAATACAATACACACTTAGAAAACAACAATTATATAACAAAGGCTCAGAATGTCAGAAAGCCTGTATACTGAGATCAAAAGAATGATGATAAGAATGTTCAGTAAAATGAAAGAAGACCCTTACAACTACATGAACACAAAGAGACACAAGCAAACAAGTAAAGGAATTCAATAAGTACCCAGATACAAAATGAATACCATGTAAATACAAATAAATTGCCTAAATGAGATCAAAGAGTAATACTGAATAGCTGAAAGCAATCAAAGAAGACACACATAAACAAATAAATGAAGTAAAGAAGTTAATGCAAGACATGAAGAAAAATCAGAATAAAGAGACAGAAATAACAAGAAAAAAAACCTTAAGGTCAGAGATCAAAAATAAAGTGGAAAAGTGGAAAGCCTCTTCAGCAAAGTACATACATCATGTGGAAGTCAGAATTTCAGGGGTTGGAGATAGACAGTAGTAGAAAAAACAAAAGAAAATATATAGGAAAATATCAAAGAAATAGAAAAAGAAATTGCAAGAAGTTCATGACTCCACTAACAAACAAAATACAAATGATAGGCAAATATGAAAGAGCGGAGATGATAGTTAAGATACAAAAATATATATTCAATATAGTAATAGAAAACTTCCCAATCTTGATAAAGAGAAGACCATACAGTTAAAGAAACCCTTAAGGACACCAACAACTCAGCCCAGAAAAAGATCTCTCCACAACATAGTGTAGTTAATAAGTACAAAGAATAAGGATATATTATTGAGAGCTAGAAGAGAAAAGGCATCTCAAACCCACCAGAATTTTCGACAGAAATCTCCAAAGGAATTTGGAATGATGTATTCCATGCACTCAAAGTTAACTAGTTCCAACCCAGAATATCCCAGCAAAGTTGTAATTAATAACAGAAGGACAAATTAAAAATACTGTACAATAAATAAAAACTAAAATAACATCAATAAACCAGCACTACAAAAGGTACTTTAAAACATCCTATAGCAGAAGATCAATCTAAGTAAGCAAAAAGTGGCAAAAACAAGTCCCACAAGCTGAGTAGAAAAGAATGTGAGGAGCAGAAAAGACAATAACACTAAAACTGGAAAAAATGGTAGAAACTACTACCTACCTATCAATTTTAAAACTCAGTATCAAGGCAGGTGCTGGTGGCTCATGCCTGTAATCTTAGGTACTCAGGATGTTATATCTGGGGATCACAGTTCGAAGCCAGCCAGGCTGAATATAAGTCTGGAGTTAAGAGACTCTTATCTCCAATTAACTACCAAAAAGCCAGTAGAACCCACTATGGCTCAAGTGGTAGAGTGCTAGCCTTGAACAAAAGACAGAACCCAGGCCCTGAGTTCAAGCCCCAGGACTGACAGAAAAAGAATAACAACTCACTCTGAGTGGACTCATTTCTCTTACTAAAATGACATAAAATTGTGAATTGGATAAAAGTCAAGATCCAACCATATGCTGTCTACAAGAAACACATGTAATCTCACAAAAACAAACACTGCTTCAGGGTAATAAGTCCAAAAATTGTCTTCTAAGCAATGGACTCTAAAGCAGGCAGAAGTACCCATGGTTTTATCTGATAAAGTAGATTGCAAATAAAAATTACTTAGGAGAGACAGAGAAGGTAATTTGATATCAATAAAGGGAATCTTCTCAGACATAATTCTTAACATTTATGCAAACAAACAATAGCATTAAACAAACATTACTGGACTTACACACACACACATCCCAATATAATAATAACTGGAGTAAGCCTCTCCCCATCTCACCAAAAGATAGGTTATTCAGGCAAAAACTCAACAACAACAAAACCCTCAGATTTAAATGATGCCATAGACCCAGTGATCCTGACATATATCTATGGAATATTTCATCTAGAACTACATAATACATGTCCTTCTCAGAAGTCCATGGAGCATTCTCCAAAATAGACCCTATACTATAACATAAATCAAGTCTCAGGAAACATAAGAAAATTAAACAGCCCCCTGTATCCTGTCAGACCATACTGGAGTAAGACTAGGAGTTAACAGCAAAAGATTTAAACCCATGGATACTGAACAACACAGTGCTGAATGATGAGCAGCTCACTGAAGAAATGAGAGGAAACTGGAAAGTTCCTAAAATCTAAGAAAAGTAAAGCACAACTAGGACCTAGCAAGGGCTCAGAGGCAAGCCCATCGCTATGAATGCCTGCATCAAGCCAGAGACAGCTCCAACTCACACTCCCAAGCTCTACCACAAGAAGAGCAAACCAAACTCGAAATTAGCATATGAAAAGAAATAATGAAGACTAGGGCAGAAATTGGTGAAATAGAAATTAAAAACCCGTCTGGGAAGGTAGCTCAGTGGTAGAGCGCTTGCCTTGCATGCATGAGGCCCTGGGTTCGATTCCTCAGCACCACATAAGCCGCAAGTGGCGCTATGCCTGCTCAAGGGGTAGAGTCCTAGCCTTGATCTGAAGAGCTGAGGGACAGCACCCAGGCCCAGAGTTCAGGCCCCATGACAGTCAAAAAAAAAAAAAAGAAAGAAATTGAAAACCCTATAAAACAAATGAATAAAACAAAAAGTTGGTTTTTCAAAAGACGAAACAATGGGCTAGGAATGTGACTCAGTGGTATAGAGTGCTTGCCTAGCATGCATGAGGCCTGGGTTCTATTCCTAATATTATATAAACAAAAAATAATAAAGAGAAATAAAATTGATTTTTTAAATGTTAGCCAATGGGCTTAAGAGGAGAAAGCACCCAAGTAAATAAAATTAAGTTTTAAATGGGGATGTCACAATAAATTCAAGGAAAATTCAGAAGATCAAGAGTTAGTATTCCTCAAACCTTGACTCAATCTGTAAAATCTAGTAATTAGGTATGTTCTTAGATAATCTCCATCTAACAAAATGATTTAACCTACCAAAACAGACCTATAGCAAGTATGGTAGGAAATACATTTTAAAAAGTATTGTAAATATAATTATAAAAATTAGCACAATCTAAAATATAGGCATTTGATAAGCTCAGGGCAAATAAGGTATATTCTCCATACTTAAAAAAAGCAGCCCCACAAAGACAGGTATTGCATGTTTTTTTCTCATAATGTGGAATTTAAAGGAACAGAAAAGAAAACCTACATGAAAGTAAATATTATCTATGAGGGATGTGTAGTAGAAAAGGAGGAGGGAAAGAGATAGGAGATGACAAGGGTTGGGGGGCCAACGGCTCACCCCTATAAAGCTGGCTACTCAGAGGACTGAGACCTGGAAGGTTTCTGTTTGAAGTCAGCCTTGGCAGAAAAGTCTGAAAGACTACATCTTCAATTAACAAGGTAAGTTCCATATAGAGGTATAGTTCAAGTGGTAGAGTGCCAGCCATAGGTAAGAAAGCCCAGTATGAGCACAAGGCCCTGATTACAAGACCCAGTACCAACATACACACACACACACACACACACACAAACACACACACACACACACACACACACACCACAACAGGGTTGAATATGACCAACACTCATTATATGCATGTATGGAAATGTCATAATGAAATTCATTACTTTGTACTATTAGCATATACTAATAAAAAGTAGGAAGTAAAACAAACACAAAGAAGGCACAGAAATCACATCAAATGGCAAAAATGTGCTTGAGTAGAAATTAGCAATAGTAAATGATTGCACCACTTGTTCTGCATCGATTTAACCAAAGCACGTATCTGAAGCAAATCAAAGAGCAAGTTCAAAGCAGAAGGATGGACAGAGGAGGTCTGAGGAAAACAGGGGATCAAGGAAGGACAGTTTTACCAATGGAAAATCACTTACAGCCAAAAGATTCTCACAGCCACGAGGGTTTGTTCAAGGTCACGAGAAGTTAAATGGAACAAATACAAACTCCTGAAAGCAGGGGGTGGGGGAAGCATAACAAAGGGAACTGCTCTGTCCACACGGAGGAGAGGACCAGGAGGCTTTAGTACAGCAATCACCCCACGCAGCCTCCGAACGCCGCGGGCTGGGTGCTGGAAAGAGGACACCGAGGAGAAGCCGCCGCTGCCTGAGCCTTCCCGAGAGTCCAGCCAGCTGTTGCCTAATCCCAACGGCAGACTCAGGAAACGTCACCAAACAAAAACATGCAGATAACTCTATCCGATCAACATATACTAGAGCCTAAAAGTAACAGCTAAGCTTTTAGGGCAAAACGTAATTAATAATTATCATGAAGAAAGAGGTCAAATATCAGACTCTGTGGAATAGGAATAAAAATATCACTTATGGCAACAACCACGATGTGGCTGAAATACTCAAGAGTTACGTCCTCAGTTTTAAATAACACTGGGAGGGGAAGGTCGGAGGGGAGGGAGGTATGCAGGGTGTCAATTTATATTCATGAAATTGTAAACTACCAAGACTACATTAGAACTGCACAACCACTCATTGCAAACAGGATGGCTTGCAATGTCAGGCATTTCTCTCTTTCTTGTGGGTGTGCAGGTCAGCTGAGCTTGGTCTGACTCTGCTGGGGTTGGTCTTCGGCTCAGGTTGGTACATAGCTCCAGGTGGAACTCGAAATGGTTTCCTGGAGCCCTTTCTTCTCATAGAAAGTGGAGTTTCAGGCCCAACCCCTGCCACAGGCACATTCCGTTTCTGTGCAGACACGTGCTGTTTCTCTCACTCTGCTCTCCATAGCAAGGTCTAGGCCAAGCCCAAAGTCTGCACAGCAGCCCTCAGTGAGACTACAGCCCAGCCAGAAAGAAGCGAAAGGCAGAGAACACAGAACCAGCAAACCCCACAGGGACATGAATAGATCAACAACCCAAACAAGATGACAGGGGCTTTGTGGATGGGTCTTTCCATCACTATAAACCCTCAGGGCAGGACACCTTTAGATGTCCATGCATTTATGTCAACCTAGAAAAATCTGGGAATGTGCTGGACCCCTCAGAGAAAGCTAATATAGCCCTGGTGTCAAAAAGTCACAAAGGGAAAGATGTACATTTAAAACTGAAACAGAAAGTCATTAGCCAAAAAGGACTCAATCCAAAATGCCAACAGGGGAGTGGAAAAAGCCATCAGCTAAATCAGCAGCTAATAGAAAAGTCATTAGCACAAAAACACATTACAAAAAAAAATCAACAGTATATTAACTAAATAATCTCAGGAAACCAGGCGGGCTGAATCTGGAAATGCAGACATTTTGACAGACTCTGATTTGAAAATCCATTAATGAACATATAAAGCTAAGTGTGTTGATGCACACCTGTAATCCCAGCACTCAGGAAGCTAAAGCACGAAAACCTCACATTCAAGGCAGGCCTGAGATACATAGTGAGATCCCATTTCCAAAATGCAAAATAAGCAAACAAATAAAACCATCAAATCAGCAGATCTAGTTCTGCACATTACATGTCTGCCAAACAAATGGCCCTAGAAGGGAGGGGTACACCTTTAAAAGTGAGACCAGAAGTCTTTGCAGGACTCTACCGAAATATCAACAGGAGTGTGGAAAAGCCATCAGCTAAATCATCGGTTAATAGAAAAGTCATTAGCATTAAAAGACATTAGCAAATGTCATCAGGGCTGAATCCAGCCATTTCCCAGCGTCTCCTGGCTGCACACGCTGAGTATCTCCCCTCTGGAACGGGCTTTGTGGCGGAGGAAAGACTCATCTTCCCCCACACTTCTGTTTTCTTCTGTGGGTCTATTCAAATCTTCATCCCTGGACATCCTGCAGTTTAATAATAATTATTATTATTATTATTATTATTAAGCAACCATCCATGCTTACAATCTGAAACCTAGAAGAATTTGACAGTGTGAGAGTTCTGTGCTTGTGGTGGTGCTGGGTGAGTGGCATGATTGGGGGGCACTTGTTTACTGCTGTCGTTGTCGGAGGGGGGTGCAAACCCACCCCAGGGCGTATGGGGAGGGGACATGGGGCGAGGGGGAGGGGAGAGCATCCGTCTCCAGGCTCAGCCAGGGGAGGTGGGCTGGAGAGAGGTGTGGAGTGCCACACTGTTAGTGCCTGCTGACATGGGGCATGAGGGCACCTGAATCTAATCCCAGCTACTCGGAGGCAGAGGCAGGGAGATTACAAGCCCAAGGCTGGCCTGGGAAAAGGGAAAAGGAAAAGAGGCTCTTTCTCAAAACCAAAATGCAAAACAAAGGCCTGGGGGCATGGCTCCGGGGCTAGCGCTTCCGCCTAGATTACCAGGGATATACAACGTAGGAAGCCTTGCAGGCTGCACCAAGACCCACAGATGGCGCATCTCCTGTCCCACGGTGCGGCAGACCCGGCTTCACTGTCTTTGCTGCCAGTTTCCAGTCTCAGTGCCGTCTCTGTGCGCAGGTGCGGACGCAAACACAAACACAATTTACTTGTCGCTGCCAGGTATGAGTGTCAGGCTACCACCAGACCACGGCTCAGATTTACCTCCTCATTTAGCACTGTGAGAGATTGATGGCCTGGGGAGAAAGAAAGCTTTGCCCTCCAGAAACACAATCAGAGAGACATGATCTCTCTGAGCCACAGGGCCAGAGCTGCTGAGCTTCCCCTGGTCCCCAGATGGCCACTCCCGCCCTGAGGGGGAAGAAAAACACCTTGACAATGAGCCGCAGGCTCAGACCCACGGCAGCCCAGCAGCTCTAGCACCTGCTTCTGCTAGAGAATAATAAAACGCTGATTTTCAGCAAAAGCAGAGTCAGCAGGAAGACGAGCTGGCTGATGAATTTTTCTCTGAGACAGGCCAAGTGATCTACATGTGTTAACACTTGTGACCCAAGAGATCTCAAGGCTCACATGGGCAGAGAAACTGGGACACAGACATGTGACATTCTCTGCGGTGACAAGGAGAAGCCAGGATTTGAACCACCAGAGCCAGAGAAACATTCACCCCACCAGGGCTGCACAGAAGTCTACCAGCCACAAATCTCCCAGGGCCACCGGCCTGCCCACCCCTGAGCAAAACTACCCAGCTTCCCGTGACAGTCCCAGGTTTCCACCCACCTCACAGCCTTTCCGCTGCATGTGAGCATGCGTCCTACCCTGCGTTTACAGGCATGCTTAGCCTCAAATACAAAACAAATAAAATGAAATGAAACGTCCCGCCGTGGCCCTCCATGCCTCTGGGAACACAGACGTCATTTTTCTAGTCGTTGGGGAATTTCTTCCATAAGTCCTGCCGCGACTCCCTTCCCACCAGCAATGGTTGGAGACCCCAGCTTCCCACCGCTCACCAGCACAGGGGAAAGTGTGGTCAGTCAGCTAAGCCACTATGTCAGCTCGGTGTAGTTTAAATTCGCATTTATGTCATGATGAGGCTGAACTATTTCCATACGTTTATGGACAGTAATACATTTTACCTTGTTAATAAAACACTACTGATTATGCCATGTTTCCTACCAAGATTAGTGGTAGAATTTTCACAGGGATTTTGGCATCTAAAGAGGAGATAACATGGATATGTTTTCCTTAGATCTCTTAACATACCATGTGTTATACTAATGATGTCTAATTTAAATAAAAAAAACTCGATTACAAGAAAAAAATCTCACTTCATATATCATTTTCTGAATATGTTGTTAGATCATGTATTCCTACTTTTATCTCAATATTTCCTTCCTTGACATTTCTTTTGGTGTGCTTAGTTGTTCTTTTTTTCTAGATCTTTGAAGAGGAGAATCAATGCCTTTCTTTTAAGTCTTTCACTTTTATTTATCAAAAATATTTAAGGCCAAAGGTTTTCTTCTTTGCTGCACAAGCCGCACATTCTAATATTGTCATTATTATTCATGAATCCAGTCACTTGGATTTATTCTTCATTCAAGTTTTAATAGGATTTTTAATTTTTTAATGGAAGGTCCTTTTTAACTTTTGTTAATACTTTCTTACCACCGGAGAGTGTTGTAACATTTCCACTCTGGGGAACTCGCTAATGTTTTCCTTGTGGCTTAATACATGATCAATTTCCGTTCATGTTTGGAGTGGTTTTTCAGCATGAGCGTGTCCTGACAGTTACCGGATGTCACTGTGGTGAAGCCACACGCATCCCAGTTTTTACCCAGGCATCCGGGCCCCGTACTTCTAGACAGGGGTTCCACCGCTTGGGCCTAGCAGAGCTTGGACTAGAGCTGACATCTGAATGGCAGTTTAGCCAGGTAAGAAGACTTCCATGTTATGTTCTTTGAGTTCTTTAAACACCAGGCTCCACTGATGGGATTTCTTCCTGGGTCCAGTCTAGTCTCCTCCCCTTTCTCCCGTCCTTGTAAGTCAGGTGATCTAACAGATTCCCAGGAAGAGTTTGAAAGATAATCCCTCCACTCTGGCTCCTCCTGGGACCAGCAGTCAACTTCCTAGTGGAGATTTGGGGATTCCTCTATTCCTGAATCTTTTCATTCCTTCCATTTTTCTAGGCTTATACTTGGAGTATAAGAGTTCTCATCAAGTGCTTTCCTCCTCTCTCAAAAGACCACGAATTTCCTTCCTTATTTTCATAATAGGCTGAATTATGGCGATGCTCTGTTTCGAATCAATCAATGCAGGTACTTGGACAGGAGGCGTTACCTTTTTCATGAACTGCTTAGGGTTTTAAAATCTCTGTTTTTAAGTAACATTATCCTGCTTTGCTTTCATTATCATATCCTTGTCAAATTTCAGTTTTCACAGAATTTGGCTCCTACAAAGAACATTTGCAGCTACACCCCATAACCTCACCGCGGATAGAGGTGAATTCTTCCACAACAGCTTGTCAAAAACTGCTCAGAACACCTGGGCGTGGGCTAGAGCCCAGGGTATCGTGCTCAGAGAAAAATATAATTATAACCTTGAAGCATGCAAAGCTGATAAAAAGATTCAGCCTCTTCATTTTTTTTCTTGCGTGCATTTTTAAGCTTCTGTCTCCAGGGTTTGTTTATTTTTTTATATTTTCATACAAATGTCCAAATTTATTCCCATAAAATTGTTACTAGTCAAAGATCTTGTGTTAGTTTTTGGTACTTCATTCATTTACATTCTTATCAAGATTATTTCCATCTTTCTACTTTCCTAGGATTTAACTTGATTCTTGAGGGGGATTTTTTTAGCATTAATTAATGGCTTTTTCCTGATGTGTATTTAACTTTCCTTTTCATTGGAATACATTAGCTCCCTTGACCATCCTCTACTTGTGTATCAACTGGGTTTATCCATTTTAAGATTCTATATCTGTTAAATCCATAAGGAATCATTCCCACAAATGTTCTTCCAAATACACAAACATTTACCTCTCTCTCTGCTCTAAATTGCCTTCCATATTTCTGAAGTCTATCGGGAACATTATTTGACTGTCTAGAAAGTAAGTTTGCTTCTTTTACTGCTGTCCCTTCTAGTGTTTTGGTCTCCAACTCATGATCCTCCTGGCTCAGAATCACAGGTGTGCACCACCCTTCCTGGCTTGTTTTCAACTTTTAGAGACACCAATAGAGCATCTAGTATTCTAAGTAGGGAGCCATTTTTCTTCTAACATTTTAAATGTGTCTTTTTGTGGGTTTTTTTTTTTTGGTCAGTCGTGGGGCTTGAACTCTGGGCCTGGGTGCTGTCCCTACACTCTTCAGTTCAAGGCTAGCGCTCTACCACTTGAGCCACAGCACCACTTCTGGTTTTCTAGTGGTTTATTGGGGTTGAGTCTCCTGGAGTTTCCTGCCTGGGGTGGCTTTGAACCGAGATCCTCAGATCTCAGCCTCCTGAGTAGCTAGGATTACAGGCGTGAGCCACCAGCGCCCAGCTCATTTTGTTTTTTGAGTGTCACTGTTGAATTGAAAAGCCATCTGTCAGTCTTATGAGGGGTGCGGTTGTTTGATTTGAGTTCCTTTAAGATTTTTCTATATCTTTTTGATTTCAGTGGTTTTACCATAATTTGTCTCAATATAATTTTCTTAATATTTACCCCCAAATTTTCATTTAGTCTTACTACTTTTTATTGTTCTTCTTCCACAGCCTTAGATTTTCTGTGAAGTTGGACAATAAGAAATTGTTGGCACTCAGACCCAATATTTGACTGCTGTCTTGTTTTCCTTCTCCTCATTTGTTCTCTCTGATGATGGATTGCCAGATGTTCTGATGTATCCTCAGGGCACTGAGTCTTTAGCTTGTCTAATCTACTGCTAAATTCAACTCCTGGATGGCTGGTTTTAGTTGTACACTTCAGTTGCAGAATTGGCCTCTTAGTTTTCCCTAGAATCCCCAACTCTGTAGGGACATTTGCATGGTGGAAGGTGGGGGCTCTGTGCAGGTCCAAAGTTAGTCCTGGCACAGTTAGTCCTGCTGGGATCCTCTCCCCAGGCCAGGTGGAGAGCTCTGTTTCACTCGGTCCTTGCAGCGTGTGGTTGAGTTGGGATAGCATCATAACTTTACTGTGTGCAAGGCAGGAAAGAGGATGTGCAGGGAAGCAAACATATGAGCTGGCGAGTTCTCCAACGCGGCTGTGGAGGGTGGGAACAGGCCAATGGAATCTGAGCACAAGCAGCACCACCACTGCGGTCCTGCATTTACCGGGAGGCAGACACGGGCCTCTGAGCTAGCACAGCCCCAGAGCGGCGAGGGCGAGAAAGATGGCAGGGTGTGGTCAGGAGACTCCAGTTACACCCTTGCCGGCGGGAGAGAGCCAGAGCATGAGGAGAGGGATTCGCCAGCAACCCGTAGCCAGATGGCAAAACACACGTGAAGAGAAGGCTCCTGCTCTCAGTTCAAAAGGCTTCACATGCAGACAAGACATTAGCACGGACGGACGGCCTTTCAAAACCGCCGCTTCAGAGTTGACTGAGAGAATCATACACTGAGAGCAAGTCCACCTTTTCCAGAATGAACAACTGGAACATGAATTCTACAGACTTCCCACGAGCAGCAAGTCGTCTGCTTTGGCCACCGCCAGTTACCCCTGCTGCTGCGCCCGCGGTGTGGCGATGCCACTGGCTCTCGTGAAGCCCAGTGCCTTCCGGAGGCCGGCCAGGGCCCCGGGCTGCAGAGGGGAAAGTTCTGGGAGCCCAGGCCCCAGTGCATACAGCCCCAGTGTGACGGCACTGAGCTGTTCATGGGGGAGGGTGATTCAGACCATGGGCTCCTGGGACTCAGGCCTGTCTGATGGCGGTGATTCTGTTCTGAAGCAAGGCTATCTCCCTTGCCTGACCTCCTGTGTCATGGCGAGTTCCTTCCCACTTCTATGCACCAGCGCCCTCACCAGGATGCCACAGGTTTTACTTCCTGGCACCATTAGCATGAGACAAGTGAATTCATTTACCATACCCAGCCTTGGGTGTTTTGTTACAGCCACACAAAACTGTCTAAGACAATAGCCACGTCCTGGCCTCAGATACCAACAGTGGCGACCTTCCACACACAAGAAGTCAGACCTCAGGCAGGGTCTGAGGAGGTCACCCCCGGGTGGAGAAGGGCAGAAGGCAGAGGAGGTGGATGAGACTGGACCAGATTGGAATATACTCTTGCATTCAGCCCGCATTTAATTCCCATTGCTGTGCTGTCAGCAACCACAAAACCTTCCTCCCCTCGGATCTCTGACCAGGGGAGCTTGAGAGACTGCCTCTGGGAAACTGCATTCCAGCGCTCATGTGTGCTTCGCACACACACAAAACACAGGGCTGGCCTGCGCGCCTCATTCCAATGGTGAATGAATGGTCCTCCTCCAGGAGTCTCTGGTCCACTGTGGGAGAGCCACCCCTCCCCCGCCTGCTAGCTGCCCCCCAGAACACAGGAGGCACAGGTGTGTAACAGAAGAGCACGTTTTACTTTCTGAATGAAAGCCCCGATTTACACCAACACTGTCATCGAGTCAACAGCATCACCCATGCAGCTAAGCAGGCCTTTCACAGAGTAGCAACAAGAGGAAATGTCCTGCAGGCAGACCACAAAAACAGGCCGCCTTGCAACCTCTGTGCCTAGTGCAGTGCTCTCGGTGGGTGATCGGGAGGCCGTCTATAGAGTGGCGTGCTGCGTGTGGTCAGAGCACACACACGCATGCACATGCGTGTGCGCGCGTGCGCACACACACACACACACACACACACACACACACACACACACACACCTCCAGGCTTGGAATGATGGGACCCAGTCACCATCGCCAGCCGAGGCACCGACATCGACTGCTGTCTCTTCTCACGAGCCCATGCTCAGAGCTGCACCTCATAGCCAGCGGGGCGGGAGTCTCCCCTTAAGTTTCAGAAGCGGCTTGCGGGGAAGAGGAGGCAGATGCTAGCGATGCACGTGGTGCGGCGGGGGGGCGGGGGGAGGGCCTCCGGCCCCGCGGGGCTGAGCTCCTGACTGCCCCGTGGGTCTCACGTGCAGGTCCTCTCCCCACCTGTCTCCTGGATTGTCCTCTTGCTCCTCTGAAGGAGGGAGGGTTGGACTGTCCTCATGCTGCTGGGAGCCAGCTCATTTCAACCCCGCAGGTGTCCACAGGTCTATCAGAAAAGCCTGCAGCTCCCACAGGGCTTCCACACCTCAAAGGCATCCGGACGGGAGCATGGCCGGCACCTCCACCCGCTGGCGTCCAAAGGGCCAGGCTGGCCTCCACACAAGGCTGGCCTCAGAGCCCCACAGCCCTGTGTGGCTCTGGCTCCCCGGGACAAGCCCTTCCCACTCCCGAATGCCATTCAGGCTAGGGTTCAGAGAGAAGCAGCCAGACAGAAGCTTCCCCGGGGCTGTGGTCATCTGATCGTCACGGCCCCTGCAGCCTCCTCTCCAAACATGCGAAGCCTGAGCGAGGCCAGGTTAGTGCGCGCACATGGCCTGCAGCGGGTGGGAAGATTGGGAAAGCCTGGCTCCGCGTGAGCCCCTCTTTCTGCCCTTGAGAATGAGCTTCTCTGCTCCTGCTCCTCCAAGGAAGGCACAGAGCCGGATAGGCTGGCCCTCTGCCTTAAAGCAAGACAAACTGACCTCCAGGCCTCTGCCCGCCCCTCATGGGGTGGGGGGAGGGGAGCTGCTCCGGGATAGCCGGCAGCACCATGGCTGCGGTGAAGACATCACAGACTTCGCCCACCTCAGCCTGCCTCCTGCCTCCGTTCCAGGGCCTTGCTGCCTACACCTTCTTCACACCACAGAAAATATTCCAGGAAGATCAAATTGGCCCTTGTCAAATGAATTTGAGCTGTGTTTTGGAAAGAGCATATAATAATTCATCTTCAAGTAGCAGTTCAGAGCTAGAAAAAAACTTAATTCTGAAATGTGTATTGAATTTTCATAAGCACCACTTACTACCTTTACGTGATTTCTCCCTGAAGCATGAACAAAAATTTCGCAGAATGCAAATGTCAGGACATCCAACCTCGATGATTTCTTCTCGGTTTTCCTATCATCCTCCACCTCCTTCCCTCGCTTGCCTGGCCATCTGCGCCAAGGATTAAACTGAGCTGAGTAACCACAGAGCCCCTCACGGTGGCAGGAAGCCGGGGGATCCTAGGCAGGCAAAGCCCTCTTTACAGCACCCAGGGCCACCAGCGCTGCAAGTCGTTCCCCAGGGACTGAGGGGTCCGGTGCTGCCTGTCCCCCTCCTCCCTAACTGACAGAAGCCAGCGGCAAGAGACATTCTTCTCCATTCTTCCTGATCACTTGCGCGTCTGACATAACACTTGTTTCTGAAGAACAAACCAAGCAACAAGTTCCCCAAGCTGCATACATTGACAGAACTCTGCCTCAACAAGGCAAGGGAAAACAGGTTAGCGCCGAGGGCTGGCTCCATCTGTCAGGGAGTGGCATTTAAAAACAGCCAGAGGAGAGGCTGAACACGCAAACACAGCTTCATCTGTAAGTAAATGAAGGAGGCCTGTGAGAGGCGGAACTCTGGTTGGTGTTAACACTGGGATGAAACCTCACAAGGCTGCCAGGAGAGATGGGGATACAACAGCAAAAGCAGCACCTCCCACCGCAGGGGCTCCGTGTGTCCTCCCCCCCCCCGGCCGGACGCCCTGTGCCTTTCCCCCTCCTGCTGCCCATCCAAGTCACTACTGCAGGAGGAGCAGCGGGCACAGGCCCCAATCTCCCCAGCCTGGGCTGACACCACCGCAGCCAACCACTGGCCAGACTGGCCCCGGGCCCCTTACCCCCTCCAAGTCTAGATAAATGCGTTTCTTCCCTGGTACCTGCGAGGCTGGCGAGCTGCGATGGTCTAAGCAGACCAGCTGCCACCATCTTTGCCCAGTGGTGGGTCGGGAAAGTGTGACACTTGAACCGCAGACCCCAATCCACCACCGTCAGGGGCGGTCAAGTGCGGCAGGGCGGCTCCCTCCTCCGCAGCCCTCCCTTCTCAGCTTCCATCACCCCCTTCTGTGTCCGCACGTGGCCTGGTGCATGTGCGTCGGCTTCTGTGTGCCCGGGCATCCTGTCCTCTCCTCACCAGCACACCAGACCCCAGCCCATGACTTGATTGAACCTCAGTCCCCACCTGAAAAGCCTGCTTTATTATCTCCAAGTTGTCACAGCTGAGGCCTGGCCCAGGTCTTGTCCAGAATCTACAGCAAAGACCTGACCCAAGAGACAAGCGGTGTTACACACCATCAGAGGGTCCAAAGGCAAGGTGCACCTTCAAGGCAGACAACGGCCTTGAGTGAAGAACTCAACAACACCTATGGTTGGTTAGTTCCTCTTAATTTCCAAGGCTGGGTGTTTTAGGACTCTCCCCTAATGGGAGTGATTAGGCTAATTAGGGGCTTTGACTGACAGGTCTGGGTCATTTATGACTCAAGCTATACCATTCCTGCACCAAATGCTCGCTCCCAGGTTTTCAATCAGATGCAAGTAATATTCACGGACAGCTAAGCAGGGACATTGTGGTAACAGGTGGATAAGAACCACATGCTCTAGAGACCAGTTGGAAGTAGATATCTCCCCTTCTACAACTTACAGAATGCAGATGGCCAGAAAAACTGAGGTGTTACTCCGGTAGCCCTCAGGTGGCGCTCGGGTGGCCCTCGGGTGGCACTCAAGTGGTCAGGGCCAAGGCTGACTTACTGCACACCTGTCTTGTATGCGCCATCTCTCCACTTGCCTCTGCCCTGAAGATCCACCAATTCCCCACCTCACAGTCACACTGGGGCCAGGACTGCAACCTGGGAAGTGTGAAGGGACATAATTCAGCTCCCAACAGGGTTGTGGTGAGAATCCAGCAGGAAAAATCCATGTGCTGTAGCTGGCACCTGGCCAAGACAGTGAGGACTCGGAGTTGGCGGCTCTGCTGCGGCTAGGATGTAGCTGGCGGCCGGCTCTCAGCGCGGGTTTGCGGTGAGCCTGCTGTCTCCAGGAGCGGCAGGGGGTCCTCACTTGTTTATGAACTAGATGGGCGGATGTGCCTTGCCCTGTCTAGAAGCCAGAGGGAAGTTGCTATCTACAGCAAGAAGCCAACTTCACAGAAGGCAAGCAGAGCTGGCCTCCGGGACTCTGAGAGATAATTGCCTGCTGCTCACCTGCCCTGTGTATGGGACAGCCGGAACCACCTGAATCCACGTCTGGGTCAAAGGAAGGTCACATCTCTCTGCATCACTCTCATCTGTCTGTCTGGGGGAGGGGGGGTGTAAGGGTACTCAGAGAGGCCACAGCCCTCCCCTGCAGTGCCTCTGTCCCAGAGCCCCCCCCACACACACCTGCCACTCACGTATCCCATCCTCCACCTCTTCTCCAAAGCCATAGAAAGTGACCCCTGTGATGCCGCGTGGACATCGTGGTGTTCAGTCCCGCAGGGGAGCTGCCACACCCCCAGCAGGGAGCCCCATCCACCTCCCTGGCTGAGTTCAGCCAGTCTCAGGGTCCTGGGAACAGACCGAGCGGGAAACGCGTTGGTAGCATGGTCTTGTCCGCACACATCTCCACACGCCTGCAATACCTCCTGGGAACACTGAACTTTTGATTTTCTTCCTTTCAAAGGCATTTCATGACCCTCAAGGTGTAAAAGGATTTGGTCACACACGAAGCACGTCTGACAGACAGCAAGAGCATGTCTAAGACTGCCTCCAGCCACATCACCTGGGGGCTGGGCCCATTCGCTCACACTGCGAATGTCTCCTCCTTCTCCCCTCAGTAAACAGTTCTTTCTTTTTTCTCTCTTCCTTCCTGCCTTCCTGCCTTCCTTCCTTCTCTCTCTTTCTTTTCTATTTTTGTGCTACTGTGAAGCAAACTGAGGTCCTACAATCGCCAGGCAGGCATCTACCTCTTGACCCATGCCTCCAGTACCTTTAGGCATGATTTCCGTGTCGTTTCTTATTCCTGGGCAGGAATCCTCCTGCTGTGCTTCCTGAGTCGCTGGGGTAACGGTGCACACCCTGCGCGCAGCCACCGGGCCTTCCCTGTGCTGGGACAGCGGGCACTCACCACCGTAAGACCCATTGCTAGAGATGGAGTCTCATAAACCATTTTTACGATGAGATGGTCTCAAATCATGATCCTCTGATTTCTGCCTCTCAAGTAGCTAGGATAAACGCTCTGCCACTGAACACAGCTCTCCACACACATTTCTGAAAGCCAGATAGCAACAGTGTTAGGACAGTCTAGAGTTCATCTTGCTCCTTCTCTCTCCTGCAAAGGCAAGAGTCTACAACAGGAAGAGGATCCCGTCGGAGGCCGCCGGAAGAAGGCAAGGAGGTCCCATCTTCCAGGAAGAACTGCTCATTTGACCATGGGGGCCACTTTTAATCACATGACCTCCATTTTACAGAGACCCAGGGGCCCGTTTGACCAGTCAGTCGCTGGGAGGTATTACGCATGGTCTTGAGGGGGAAATGTCCCCAGCACTCAGCCTATGTGCGAACTACTCACAAGTCCATGGACCGCTGATGGGGCCACTGCAGCTGGCCACACCACAACATGGGCAGCTGCTGTGGTTACAGACAGCCGCTCACCTAATAGATCGCAGTGGCCGGTGGACAGGGGCAGAGACCAGGTGGGCAGGGGCAGAAGCCCACTCGGCCCCAGTTGCTGGACTTTGGTTCATTGGGCTCAGAGGAAGAGGGCCAGGTTCAGGAACTGAAATGCTTTGACCAACGGTCTGTACGTGTGTGCCTCACAGCCCCGGGCACTGGCGTCCGCCTGGCAGCCCTCCTGACCCCTCCACGTGGGGGCGTCAGGCAGGAAGAAAGACGCCCCACCTCTCCTCCAGGAAGCTGGGCAAGGACCCGACCCCAGACAGGCCACCTCGCAGCTCCGGGGGGAAGAGCCCTTGGTGTTGGCACATGCTCACCCCAGCCCAGGACTACAGGGAGGGGCTGTATCACCCCCCAGACCAGGGCTCCTCCAACCTGCCATGAAGGCTCGCCCCGTTCCCACCTTCCTCGGCTTCGGGTGCCTAAGATCTCAACAGGGGAGGAGAAGACGGGCCTGGGCTTGCAAGTACACCTGCATTCCCATGAGAAGACGGGAAGGCCAGCAGAAACGAAGATCCTCGCCTCTGAGCAGACAGACAAACCCACACAAGCACCCACTGACACACACGGGAGAGCCCGAAAACGAGACGAGGGACTAACCAAACACCTGCTCCAGGTCCCTCCCCCGAGAGCAAGCGTGGACATGGGTGTCACTCACTGTCCAGCCCCAGGCCCCAGCCGCCCCTCTCCGCCGCCCCCCCCAACACTGGCCCTCAGGAAGAACATGGACATCACTCACCGTCCAGCCCCAGGCCCCAGCCGCCCCTCACCGCCCCCCCCGACACTGGCCCCAGCCGCCCCTCACCGCCGCCCCCCCCCGACACTGGCCCTCAGGAAGAACACGGGCGTGACTCACCATCCAGGCCCAGGCCCCAGCCGCCCCTCACCGCCCCCCCCCGACACTGCGTCAGGGTGTGACCCACGCTGGTGGCACCGTGTCCAGCCACAGTTCTCCACAGGAACAGCGTCCTCGGGCTCTCTGTGCAGCACCCCGTCCCTCCCCCTCCCCCCAGGCCCCTCCCACAGTCCTGCACACAATCCAGCACCTTCCACCTGTTCATTCTTCCTCTCAACCCGCTGCCCTTCCCTGGTTACTGTCTCTCTTGGAGTTGTCCCCAGCTCAGCCTTTACCTTCCCTGCCCGTATAACTGCTTTCTAAGGGCTGTCCATCCGCTGTGTGCCACACACTCCCCCCCGCCCCTCCCTTGCTGGCTGGTTCTATCAGTCCATCTGTTCCCACCAGGATGCCCTCCTCACCGCTTCCTCCCAATCCCACGCTGCCAGAGCTTCCCAGTCGTTATCCGTATCATTCCAGTCAGTGCTCCTTTCCCACAGAAACCCTCCCACTGCCCAGTGTATTTGCGAGTCCCCGGCTCTCATCTCAGTACAACACACTTCCTAGGATCCCAGGCGCTCCTGACGTGCCCCACGGCCCACCTCCTGGCCTTGGCTCTGCCTGCAAAGATTGCTGTTGTCAACCCCAGCGTTTAACTCGCACCCTGCCTCCCATTTCCAGGACTATGGTGAACATAGCTTAAATGGCTTTGTCAGTAGAAACAATTAAGCCTGTGCAAATGCTCTGTACTTAACATGCTGGCTCAACACAACTGTTCTGTAAAGACAGAAGCAGAATGTAAAGAGGAATCCCGGGAGGGGAAGGGAAGCCAACTGCCGCGGCCTGCGCCCTCTGCAGAGCCTCCAAGCCTGCAGCTTCCAGCTTCCTGGCTTCATGGGCAGATGACACGGGAGGCAAAGACCCAAGAGCCACTAAAGATCGGGTCTAAGAGGGGTTCCCACGCCGAGGCGGGGCTGCAGCGGCCTGTAATGCCTTCACTGGCCATTCTGCCTTCAGGTATTCACCTGAAGTAAACGGCACGTGCAGGGAACTGCAGACAGGTGTATTTATTTTATCCCTAGCGTAGCTGAAGGGGAAAAGGCCCCCCTAGAACTCACCGCCAGGCCCCTTGCAGGTCTTCTCCTGAATTCAATCAGCCATGGATCCAGACAGCTTCCAGCAGGAACTTGCCTTGCCACGTACCCAGCAGCAGCAGCAGATAAGTGGCCAGCCTCTCTGCATGGACTCAGACCAAGCCCATACCCCCGAGAAGCCAGCGAGAGTAAGAAAACAAAGGGCAGAACTTGCAGCAGCAAAAGCTAACTGCGGGTGATACATTAAAGAGACAATAGTGGCTGGGTACCCATGGATCAGGCTTGTCATCCTAGCTACTCGGGAGGCTGAGCTCTGAGCATCACAGTTCAAAGCCAGCCTAGGGGCAGAGAAGTCCTTGAGACTCCATCTCCTATCAACTAGCAAAATGGGGGACCGGAGACGTGGCTCAAATAGTGAAATACTAACCATGCGGGAAAAAGACAAGTAAGAGCATGAGGCCGAGTTCAAGCCCCAGTACCAGCATAGGAAAAAAAGAAAACGAAAGAAAGAAAAGAAAAAACAAAAACCAGAGAAGACTTAAACGAAGAACACACAAGATTAAAAGTGGAATTTCTAGAGATAAAAAAATACAAGGACTGAAATGAAAACATTCCGTGACTCCAGGCCCAGATGGTGGCGTGTGTACAATTCCTGCTCAGGATAAGCAACGCCCATGCAGCCGCACGTGACGCCCATCGGATTCGGCTCAGACAGAAGCCGCAGGTGGCCAGGGGCATCTCAGGGGCCCCTCTCACCCACATCCCTCCAGCCTTGCAGCAGGGAATCTCCAGAGGGCAGGGCCGCAGCTCTCCATCCCGACCTCTCCAGAGCCTGGGCCCAGCAGCCTAGACACATCCCGGCAGAGGGCAGACACGGAGCGCTTCCCACTGGAGGTGCTCGGAACCCTGCTGTGGGCATGTGACTGAGGTTGATGGAGAAAATGGGGTTCACCACGGGACACATCCTGTCTGCTCTGGACCGAGACGGATCCCCAGCCTCGCAGCGCCCTCCCTTCCCGCGGGGACGGGAGTCCCAAAGACAGGCAGGCCACAGGCCCCACCGGGCCTCGGCGGGGGGTGAAGGCCACAGACGCCCTCCGCCACCCGTCTCTCCTCAAGGAGCATCAGAGGCAGCTGACGTGCACGTGGGCCCACAGACGACCAAAGCGGGACCAACGCACAGCAGTGCTGCCTCCATTTTGCATCTGTCTCCTTTGCTGTCTTAAGCTGTGGGCCAGGGGTCCACTCAACTCTGCACTAAACGCAATCTTCACTGACAGCGCACTCCTCCAGCACTGGTAGCAGAGACCCTCACACCAGAGGAGCAAAGACGATTTCAAAATGTGTGGGGACAGTGCCACCACCAGCTGTCACCTGCCAGCATGTACGAGGCCCTGGCCCAGCCTGCCAGCACCCAGCCCCCAGGTGCCATCCTACTCTGAACCTGAACTAATGGCATTTGCCTGTCTTGCTGTCCTTTCTCCTGCCGCCTCACGGGATCTCAGGACCGACAGATCAGATGGATAAACCGCAGGTGACCCCGGCTGAAGTCTTCTAATCACTGACAATCCCCACGCAGACCAGGCCTGACCAAGACTGCTACTAAGCAAACCCCCAGCGATGCAAATCCCCAAGCCTTGCCTCTATGGCTCCTTCTAGAAAACCCGAGAACGGTGCTTAGAGCCTGAAGACAGTTCAACTCAACAGATTGTCTATTCTGCTCTGTGCAGCCACTTTGCCACAGCTCACCTACTGCCTTCGCTGCTCTTCTCTGCACTGGCTCTTGAGGATGGTGGGTTAATCTGGTCTTTGGAATCCCCAAAGACAAGGACTTCACCCTGAAAATCCAGCAATGCTGGGTACTCTGCATCCTCCTGCTTGGGAAAGCAGCCCAGCCTCTGTCCCTACCCCACACGCATACCATCCCCCATCCTGGGAAAGCCCCCCACCCAGCCCAGCCAGAGAAGCCCAGCCTGGCTCACACTCTGCCTTCCAATGGCCATGAACCACCTGCTCCCCAGTACCTGCTTTGGGGCCTCTGGACCCCTGGGAGCTTCCAGGGAGGTAGAGGTAGCCTTGGGGGTGCAGGGCTGTACCCAGGGTTCCACTCCATCCTGCTGACCTGGGAAGAGAAGACGGTCTCTGCGCTCCGTCCAGAGGTGTGAGCCTCGGTGCAGCACACGGTGAAGTCTACGTGATGTCGCTGAAAACTCAGAAAGAAAATAACTTTCCAGTCCGAGTGAACCACGTCACGCACGAATTGTCACACGATCATACGTTGGTTCGCAGCTAAGCTTTCTGTTTTCGGCATGCCCTCTGCCCTCGGGACTCCACAGCCCCAGCCCCAGCGCGCTGTCCGTCATAGACCGACGGTGCCAGGCTTGCGCGGGACGGGAACTGGTGTGACCTACTCTCCTCAGATGCCTCACTAACCACAAGCAGAGCTGCACACAGCTGCTCACTGTGATTCGCAGCCCGCGTGTGGACGGCGCTCCGCAGACACGCAGGCTCATCGGAGCAGTCAGCAACTGGGAGGAAACACTGCACATGTCTTTTAAAAATTAGTAAGAAGTAAAAAATAAGCCTCCATCCCAAGCGGTTACGAAGCTGTAGCTTGGAAGGCTGTTGCGAAACGGAACTGACTAAGGGGCCTTCCCCCACCTTTACCCTCCTTTGCCCACACACAGATTGTATAGAGGGAGAGAGCCAATACTATCCACAGGCTTGACTGGACACAACTGACCACTAGAGATGGGCCCAGGCCCAAGAATCTACAAGTCGTGACCAGCCAGCCAGCCCAAGTGGGAGCTCTGTGTCCATCCCTCACCTCGGCCCACAGCCAGGCACGGGGCAGTGGCAAGGACACACGGCACCGTGCAACACTTGCATTCAGACATTAATGTGCGCTGGGAACAGAGCCACAGAGCTCCGCATGTGGCCTGTGATGGGGAATGGGTCACACCTCACCCCTGCTCGGCCTGTGATGGGGAATGGGTCACACCTCACCCCTGCTCGGCCTGTGATGGGGAATGGGTCACACCTCACCCCTGCTCGGCCTGTGATTGGGAAATGGGTCACACCTCACCCCTGCTCGGCCTGTGATGGGGAATGGGTCACACCTCACCCCTGCTCGGCCTCGTCTCCGAGCCATCTTCCTCCACGGCCCGGGCATGCAGCCTTCCTCCTGTGCCTCTGGGACATTGTCCACTGGCGCTCTGCACTCCGAGGGGAAAGGAAAGTGTCTGCACTCGCTCCACGTCTCTGGGGATGGCTGCAGACAGCCGGGGCTCTCTTCAGAGCAATGAGGTGCGCACGCCGCTGGGCACTGCATTTGAACACAGGCCCAGCTGGCCCGGCCCCCAGCCAGCCCCGGCACCGCTGATGGCTCTGTCTCTGGGCCACCTGCCGTCCCTTCTCACTTGTCCCCATGGCTAAGCCACAGGTCTCCAGAAGGTGCACCAGAAGCAAGGTGACTCCAAACAGCACATAGAGCTCAGTGCCTAGGGGATTGCTGCCATCCCCAGAGGACTTGCTTCACACACATGCACATGGGTGTGCAGACACATGGACTGTGGTGTTCACATGTGTACACGTGGGTGTGCAGACATACAGACTGTGGTGTTCACATGTGTACACGTGGGTGTGCAGACACACAGACTGTGGTGTTCACATGTATACATGTGGGTGTGCAGACACACGGACTGTGGTGTTCACATGTATACACGTGGGCGTGCAGACACACAGACTGTGGTGTTCACATGTGTACACATGGGTGTGCAGACACACAGACTGTGGTGTTCACATTTGTACATCTGGGTGTGCAGACACACAGACTGTGGTGTTCACATGTGTACACATGGGTGTGCAGACACATGGACTGTGGTGTTCACATGTGTACACGTGGGTGTGCAGACACACAGACTGTGGTGTTCACATGTGTACATGTGGGTGTGCAGGCACACAGACTGTGGTGTTCACGTGTGTACACGTGGGTGTGCAGACACACGGACTGTGGCATTCACATGTATACACGTGGGTGTGCAGACACACAGACTGTAGTGTTCACATGTGTACACATGGGTGTGCAGACACACGGACTGTGGTGTTCACATGTGTACACATGGGTGTGCAGACACATGGACTGTGGTGTTCACATGTGTACACGTGGGTGTGCAGACACACAGACTGTGGTGTTCACATGTGTACACGTGGGTGTGCAGGCACACAGACTGTGGTGTTCACGTGTGTACACGTGGGTGTGCAGACACACGGACTGTGGTGTTCACATGTGTACACCTGGGTGTGCAGACACACAGACTGTAGTGTTCACATGTGTACACGTGGGTGTGCAGACACACAGACTGTGGTGTTCACGTGTACACGTGGGTGTGCAGGCACACAGACTGTGGTGTTCACGTGTGTACACGTGGGTGTGCAGACACACGGACTGTGGTGTTCACATGTGTACACCTGGGTGTGCAGACACACAGACTGTAGTGTTCACATGTGTACACGTGGGTGTGCAGACACACAGACTGTGGTGTTCACATGTGTACATGTGGGTGTGCAGACACACAGACGGTGTTCACATGTGTACACGTGGGTGTGCAGACACACGGACTGTGGCATTCACATGTGTACACATGGGTGTGCAGACACACGGACTGTGGCATTCACATGTATACACGTGGGTGTGCAGACACACAGACTGTGGCGTTCACATGTATACACGTGGGTGTGCAGACACACGGACTGTGGCGTTCTCATGTGTACATGTGGGTGTGCAGACACACGGACTGTGGTGTTCACATGTGTACACGTGGGTGTGCAGACACACAGACTGTGATGTTCACGTGTGTACATGTGGGTATGCAGACACACAGACTGTGGCGTTCACGTGTGTACACGTGGGTGTGCAGACACACAGACTATGGTGTTCACATGTGTACAAGTGGGTGTGTAGACACATAGACTGTGGTGTTCATATGTGTACAAGTGGGTGTGCAGACACACAGACTGGCGTTCACTTGCATCCACATGGGTGTGCAGACACACAGACAGTGTCAGTAGTGTTCAGTATTCTTAATCCGTGACAGGAAGGGAAGGTGCTCACAGCCAGACAAGGGGCGGCAGGAAAATACTGTTCCTCTGTCTTCCATCCGAGCCCTGAAGTCAGACCCTACTCCTGCTCCCCCAGAGCAGGGAAGCTGCCAGGGATCTGATCCAAACCAGGAAATGCTTCTTGTTTATTTTCCATGGGCCACAGCTCTTATTTCTCCATCTATATGGTAATATTTCTCAGCTTTGCTTCTTATAGAAATGTTCAAACATGCATGAAAGTGAGGAAGCCGTCTGCCCGGCCACATGCCTACGTCCCTCACGCTCTGGCCCCACCCATTTCCTTCTCATTAGCAGTGAAGACCGTGGAGACCACGTCCACCAGCATGGCCGGCCCTGTATTGGCCACGTCCACCAGCATGGCCAGCCCTGTATTGGCCAGTCTCGATCTGATCCCTGCTCTACTACACATCACCCACCTTTCAAAGACACTGCCTAAGGCACTGTTGGTACTTCATAAGCAAGTCACGGGCAGTGATTGGATCATTAGCAGAATGCTCAAGCACTTGAACCCACTTGAACCCAAGACAGCAGGAGTTGGCACTGAGCCAGGGAAGGGCTGTGTTGGGCTCTTGACTCCCTGGGCCCCTCAGAGTCCTTATGCTCCAGCAGAGGCCTAAGCACAGAGCCATTTGCATGTGAATGACAAAGCCTTACACCGGAGGAGAGGGTTTCCAGCATTTCAGCTCAGCCGGCAGGTGTCTAAAAAGCCCCTTCCCAGTCTGACTTCCCAGCTCTGGGCCTTATCCCGCTGCCTTCTGTGTTCTTCCACTGAGCTGAGCAGGGGGCTGCCAAGCTCCACGCACAGGGGCCTGGCTACCTCCCCCCCACTCCTCTCCAGCAGGCCAGGCCAGACATAGCACCGGGCTCCTCACAGGGAGCTGCCCTCTGAGACCTGCAGGAAGACTGACCAAAGCCCCGGCCTCAGATCCTAGAAGGAACCTGACCGGAATCTAATCTGACGCTCGGCCATCACCAAGGGCAAGGAGTTAGAGTCCAGCAGCCTCTGCTCCTGGACCTCATGGCCTGGGCCCAGCATCCAGGGAGCCATATCAAAGGTCTCATACCCAGAGCATACCCCCAGCACGCCCACACACCTGCCATGCCCAGGCCCCTGCCCCTTTGATCAGCCTGGGAAGCAAGAGCCAGGCCAATAGCACACTTCTCCAGGTGTGTTCACATCCAGCCTACGCCTCCAGCTCCACCCTCCACAGGGTTCAGTTCTGTGAGCAGCTTGTGAATAACCATCCAAGGGGAAGGATGTGGGCTCAAGGATGATGAGAAGCTCCAGCTCCAGCTCCAGGACAAACAGATCAGCCATCATCTTCCCCTCCCTCGGGGAGGGTCGTTTCCTAGGCAGCCCAGCAGCTCTACTATTCTGGGTCTCTTTAGGATACTGCTTGGTGTCAGAAATGGCCCCACCCCATTGTTACCACCCACCGTGGCAGCTCTCTGTGGGAACAGCAGACCAGATTGATGCTGTGCAAACCCCGCAGGCCCTGGCCTTCACGCTGGCTGTCCTCGTGGACTTCCACCGCTCTGCACAGTCCTCCTCCACACTTCACTTCCAGAAACGTGTCCCGCGAAACTGCGTCTGGCCGGTGGCTGGAGATCACAGCTCAGTCTCCACCGCTTCCCGCCACCACATGACAAGCTTTAAAAACAAAAAAAAAAAGATGGCTCTAGTTAGAGTTGAGCGGGCATTTCATCCCCAGCTCGTCTGTATAGCTTTTAAAGAATGTTTAAAATTCCTGCTGCTCAGCCTCAGGCTAAATGTGAATTTTTAAAGAAAGTAAACAAAAAATCACCCTTCCCATTGGGGAATTAGTGAGAAATGAACAATTCGCTGCTTGGTTTTCAGAGTCACAGTTCCGACTCTGGCTTTGGCGGAAGGAAGTAAAAATGCCAAGTGGTCAGCGTTGAGGAGCGTGGCTTTTCAGGCTTGAATTAGAATTGCATTTAAGGGCCTAACATGGTGGCCAGGACCTCCTGGCTCAGGGCAGCACCTGGCACCTGGGAGGCTCCGGGAGAGCCAGGGTGGAGAAAGCCGCACTCCCGCAGCACAGCGGGCAGAGCCGGCTCTGGCTGCAGAACTACTCACGCCCCTTTAGGGCAATGCCACCCCACATGGTGGCCCCTTTGCTATGGCAGACATTGACTACCTTCTCACCCTTCTAAATAATTCCATTGCAGCAGCAGCTCTTGGTGCCAGCTGCAGAGTGGGAAGTCTGGAGCAATCTGAGAATCCAGGCGCCTGGGCTCACCCCAGTCCTTCCCTGTAGCTACCTTGGGGCTGCCCAGCTTTGGTATTGCTGTGAAATGTGCAGTCAAGGACAGGAGACCTAGCTAAAGAAATCCACGGGACACCAGTGCAGCTCACCATGCAATGAATGGGAAGAAAGGCAAGGGGGGTGGCGGGGAGGCAGGAGGGAAAAGGGACAGAGACAGGAAGCTGGAGATAGATGGTCTGGACCGGGAACACTTCCCCTCAAAAACAGAAGAAATTGTCCTTGTGTGCTTCAATCTTTGAAAGAATGTAATAGAAACAGAAATCCAATAAAAACAGTCATTCAAAGGCAAGATTATAAAACAAGAAAATAAGATGAAAATGGAAATTGCAGATTCCAGAAAACAACTGACCCAAACACCATCATTACAGGCACTTGGTGTGAGGGGAAAACATGGAGAACAAGGCTACACAAAACTAACACTGAATTAGTGACAGAGAAGAGGCTGTGAGAGGCGGAGCGCGGGTAATGGAGAGAGGTGGTTACAGGACGACCCAGCAGCCTGCCACGAGGACCCGGGTTTCCTGGGCAGGGGACACAGTGGGGAGCAGAGAGAAGAGTCATGGGTAGACTGTGTCAAGTCTCAGCAGCTCCAGGAGACAAACTTACACAAGCAAGCTCGGAGTCCGGTTCTGGTGAGGGTACTGGTTCTCAGTACTTCAGAGAAATGATTCTTGGGCCACTGGGAGGATAACGAATTCACCCAGAAGACCAGGGACCGTCACACGGGTCAGAGGGCTCCTCAGCCGGGGCACGGGTGTGGCAGGCCAGGGCAACGCACAAGGCTCTGCAGAGCAGAGGCTCACCCCGCCAGCCACGCTTCCCCGGGAACACCCCAGCAGACTCTTCAAACGTGTTCGAGCTCTGGAAGGAACAGCAGCCTTCCCCTCCCCCCCGGAACAGGGCTGGGCCACGGAGTCCACTCGGGAGGGCGAGCGATGGAGGGGTTGCTGCGGGGAGCGGCTGGGGGAAAGCCACCAGGTGCAGGGAAGAAAGAAGCCACTCCAGAGACGGGGCGCGGGGCGAAGAGGCCAGGATTTACATCAGAGCCCTGGGAACCTGGTTGGAGCAGAGGCGGAGAGCCCGCCTCTTGCTGAAGGACACCCCACGGAGCGGCCAGGAGGGCGCCCCGGATGCCTTGGACTGTGCTGAAGACTCAGCCCCGCAGCAGGTCCAGAGGAAGTGGCCTCGCTACGCGGCCCGCGGCCCCACTGGGGACGGAGTGGGTGGAGCCAGTGCAGCATGCCTGTGCACATGGAGAAGTCTGCGGTGAGCCGCAAGGACCCTGGGCCTGGTGCAGCCTGCCCTGCCACTAAGCAGCCCTCTCCACCCCCACCCCGCAAGGTTGGTCCCATGAAGCATCGTCCTTCTGGTGGCTTCCTTTCCCTAGTCAGGAGCTCTGTCTCCAGTCGAGCAGGCTGAGCTGGTGATCACGGTGGAGGCTGCCAACACTGTGCTGCCGGGCACAGCTAACAGCCAGAGGGGGGGGCACAGCGGAGGGCAGCAGCAGGGGACACACAGCTCCGCACCGCCTGTTCTAAGGGGCCGCACTCAGGCTCCTGATCACCAGAATCACCCAAGAACCACTGGGAAAGAAACCATTGGCCACACACCCAGCCACCAAGACACCATAAGGGACGGTTGAGGTCATCTGGGAATGGTTCGTGGAAGGTCTGGAGGGACGCCAGAGCCCAGGCAACACAGGGATGAAACAGAACGCGAGAATCCACACTACAGAGTGGATGCGCCCCGTGGCCTTTGATGATGTTCAAAGAGTAGCTAAGGAACGTGAAGACAGCGCGGCTCTGTGAGGCTGCTCGTGTCTTCACCCCCCTTGTCGGCGAATCCGTCCATCAGCGGGAAATGAAAGCACCTTGCCAGCAGCCTGACCCCAAGCCCTGCTGGATCTTGGAGACATGATGCTGCTCCCCATCTCTCTTTTCATTGGAGGCCCTAATGTAACGTTCGCTCAGCTGTCCCCAGCGGCAGCTGCAGTGTATGTTGTCCTCATGCAAAGTTAAACTGCGTACACCTTTTTAATAGCTAGCAATTCATTACACAGAGGATTTCCTGGTTATATTGCCAACACATGTTCACACTGTGCTCCAATCAACCCAGTTCCTCCGTCATCTTCCATGACTTCTTTCCCCTTTCCCAACGATGGCATATACTAAAAAGACAGCATGTACCGGAGAGCCTCACCGCATCCTGGTCCGGTCACTTGAAGGACACATCATCCGCAGCCTTCCTTCCGTGTGCAGAACACAGAGGGAGGGAGGGAGGAGAGGTCATCGGGAACCTCTGTTAGCCTTCTTAAGGCTAGCTGTCTTTACTGCTTAATGTTTCAGAAGCACCTGTCTCATGCCAGAAACAGAAGCCCAGTTACAAAGACAACACTTTCCCAGCAGATGAAACCGTTCAAATCCCAGATGCCCAAATGGCCTGGAGGCCCCTCGTCTCCACGCTGAATCTTTTCTACACCTCTTCCTGAGCCCCTCAAGTCCCACCTCCCCCATCAGTCTGTCCGTCCTGCCTCTGCCCTCTGGCAGTGAGTCTCAGGGGACTACTCAACCCCGCAGTGCCCACACACACCGAGCAAAGGCTGGCCGGTGACACACGCCACACCACCTCCGCTCGCGTGTGTGCCCTTGAGGAGTGGACATGCCACCCGACGTGGGTCCTGGCATTGCCGCAACCACTCATGAACGTGCGTTTTAGAAGTACGAGGTGAGGCCGTGAGGTCCACACACGGCTAGAGCCCTGGCCTAACACACTCAAGACAGCCCACGGGGAACCGAGCAGAGCCCGCTGCAAACCAGCAGCCAGGGGACGCAGGCCAGACTCTGCCACCCCGTCCAGCGAGACAGGCTGGCAGTCCACCCTCCCAGAATGCACTCTGATCATGCAGGTGTGACAGCGTCCTGGGCAGCTCTCCTTGGTCTGGACCGGAGCACCAGCCTAGAAGGAGCCAACCGTCGGGGCCACCATGCCGACTGGGATCGGAGAGCCTAGGACAGTGGCTCACAGGGACTCTGCCCGCGGCGGAGGCCACGACCTCAGCTGTGTTTCTGAGAGGCCTGGCTCACGTGAGCCCATCGCCCCCACGTCCACGCCAGGCCCTCCTTGCAGGCCCACCAGCCACCTCCTCTCTCGTTCCAACCCGAGCTCTGGCAGCCCGATGTCCGCTCCTGGCCCACGCAGCATGCAGGGGTGACTCCCTCCTCCTCTGCTGGGGCCTCCTAGCCACGGGGGCAGCTCTGCCACCACGAGGGGCAGACACACTGAACTACCCGCCACACGCAGCAGGACGGCAACACACACCTGAGGGGCGTCAGAGAGACCCCAGCTCCATCCTCCCCCAGACACCCACCTCCCTCCCTCATTAAATCCCATGACCGCTTCAGCCTCACAGCCTCAGCCTCACAGCTCCCCAGACCCCAGGCCTGGAAGGAAAGCAGACTTGCCCAGTGTAGCACAGTGTCTGAGCTGTCCACACCAGCACCCACAGTGTCTGCGCTGTCTACACCAGGACCCACAGTGTCTGAGCTGTCCACACCAGCACTCACAGTGTCTGCACTGTCTACACCAGGACCCACAGTGTCTGCGCTATCTACACCAGCACCCACAGTGTCTGCGCTGTCTACACCAGCACCCACAGTGTCTGAGCTGTCTACACCAGCACCCACAGTGTCTGAGCTGTCTACACCAGGACCCACAGTGTCTGAGCTGTCCACACCAGCACTCACAGTGTCTGCGCTGTCTACACCAGCACTCACAGTGTCTGCGCTGTCTACACCAGCACTCACAGTGTCTGCGCTGTCTATACCAGCACCCACAGTGTCTGCGCTGTCCACACCAGGACCCACAGTGTCTGCGCTGTCCACACCAGGACCCACAGTGTCTGCGCTGTCTACACCAGCACCCACAGTGTCTGAGCTGTCTAAACCAGCACCCACAGTATCTGAGATGTCTACACCAGGACTCACAGTATCTGATCTACACCAGGACTCACAATGTCTGAGCTGTCTATACCCAAACTCCTGAGTCTGCTCCTTGCTCAGAGATGAAGATTCTAGGTTCTCCTAGATTCCCATAAGCACCTGGCTTACTATGTACTTAGCTTGTCCAGGCTAAGGACCAAAGAGTATGAAGGACAGTGCCTGCCACAGAAGGTGCCCCGGCCAGGCCCCTCATAGTGAAGGTGACACCCCCACACCCCACACACACTACTTCCACATCAAGCTCCCAATGTCTAACCTGTTCTGTAACATTGCTTTAACATGGCTAAGTAGGTTAAAATATAGTCGAGTGAAAAGAACCTCCTAGGAGATGTGAAGCAAGGCCAAGGAAAATCAAATATGTGCAAAGACTGTGGCTTTCCCTTCAAGGGCCTACAGCATCTGTCCAAATGGCCCCGTCTTTCCAGCCCATTACGCCGCCATCAGAAGCCCATCATTAAGGCTCAGTTCACTGGGCTGCTAAGCTCTAGCAATGCAACCTCGGAAGTTATTAGGCAAAGGGTGCCACGCTGGCAACTCTCCTCTGCGGAGGCCCTGCTGTTGGTTCTAACACTGCGGGCATCATCACAGCTGCAGCCAACTGGACTCTGCACCACGTGCAAGCTAGCTCTGCAGGAGAAGCAGCCACAGTCTCCGTGCAGATGCAGGAGGAAGGGGAGAGAGGGATGGAGGTGTGGCCTGGGCCCCCATGGAGGGAAGGTAACAGGCACAGACAGCCACCTTGCCCCGAGCGGCTGGAGCTAGAAACCAAGATAATCCAGTAGGGCTCACAGCTCTGCCCCTCAGCCTGGCACCTACCAAGACAGTAAGCCCAGGTCTTTATCCAAGCCCATCCCCATACATGGATACAGGTCAACTGTATCCCAACAGCTGCAATCCAGACAGTACATCGTGGCTGCTCTTCAAGGTCAGGGCACTGCCAGATGGACAAATGCCATCCACTCAACACAAGAAGGAGAAACACACCATTACTGTCTCTTCTTCAATGTGTCACATGCCACGTGACAGCCCTACGAATAAGGGATTCCCGCTTCGTAGCAAAGTGGTAGAACAGGTGGAAATTGTGTTAGCACACTTTCTACGCAGAGTTGCCAACTCCAGTGAACACATGCTAGCCAGGTGTTCACAGGAAAATGAATGTTATTCCTGCAGGTGTTGGATGTATACCAGCAGTGGCACGTACATCGTGGGCTGGGTTTAGAAGCAACGAGGCCACCGGGGAAGTGGCCACGCCAGAACCCAGAACTGTAGCCAGCAGGGCTCAGGTTATACGGGAATAACTGGATGTGGTCCATTATGAGCAAAATGGATCAATTGACAAAGTGCATTACCTATGGTTACCGACTAATGATAAAATAATGGCCTACTCATTGCAAAAATGGGCAAATGAGAGCCCAGGAGAGCTCAAGTTATGTCTTCTACATCAAACCTCAGAAGAAATACCTCTCTGGTATTTGCCCAGACTTTTCCTTCCCTCCCCGGCATCCGAGGACTTTTCAAAGTGACAGCAGACCCAAAGCCTGTGACCGCCATGCGTCTCCTCTTTCACTCTATCTTCTCTGGCTGCATGCTGAACTGTGTGGTCTCCACCTCCTGAAGCTCAGAAGCAAATACTCATACGCTAGAGTCCACAGTCTTTGAGGTAAACGAGAAGCGACAAGCACATGAAAATTCATTCCTTTTCACACTTTATCAGCCCGTGACAGTTAGTAAATGTCCACTCAGTGTGACCCCTGCCCACACTGGTGTCAGATGCCATGCTCTGTTCTCCTGGATTTCTGACTCAAACTCAACCAGACAGACTCCCCCTACAATCTGAATATGGGTTTGGGAAGCAACAAGAACTTGCGAGATCTGTGGAGGGTGGAGGGTGGAGATGGGAGACGGGCCAGCCGTGGCCGAGTGTGTGGATGGGGAGGGTAGAGATGAGAGACAGGCCAGCCGTGGCCCGGTGTGTGGATGGGGAGTCGGGAAGTGCCAGGAGACTACACATTATTCTCTGAGCTTAGCTGATCCTCAGGTTCTGGGAGTCTCCATGTCCTTGGGATGCAGCCTCTTTCATGCGCTGCCTGGAGCAGATTCTGTCCTTTGCAACAAATAACTGCCAGACCTCCCTTCAGCCCTCACCACGGCTGTGTCTCCTGGCACCCAGCTCTGTGAGGTCCCCCACTACAACTAAACTTTCCAACTCTGTCATGAATGTGGAGGTGGTATCCCAGCCCACACCAGCCATGCTCTCTTGCCATGACAGGTCAGTCACTAGGTCAGAAGGAATGAGATGTCCAGGCATAAAGTCTAGCAGGAGAAAATGAGCGCTGACCCCTGCGGAGGCTGGCTGACCCTGAGCCAGCCAGGCCCGGAGCCCACAGCCTCACCTGGGCTCAGCCTCCACTCAGACTCCGGCCCCAGTTCACGGTTCTCAGCAAGGCTGCTTCCGGCCAACACCAATGGCTCCTACACAGATACAGCTGATGCCCAGCAACCGTGGGCCTGGGCAGACCGCACGAAGGCCCTGCGGACACTCGGCCCTGTGCCTCACAGCGGGCAGAAAGCAGCATTCATTTTCTCTGAGACACCACGAGTCTCTCCGAAGCACTCTCCCTGTGTCAGTTGGCTGCGTTCTCTGAGCTCAGTGGTGCCAGCTGTGGCCCTGGGGGCGGGCCTGCTCTGCCGACTCAGCAGCCACAGAGCCGTGAGGCCTAGCGAGCTAGGGCAGAGCTTCTGAGAGTCGCGTGACCTCCAGCAAATCCTTAAGGGGGAAAGCAGACAGAGCCGGGCGGCAGAAACATCTGTCAGGCCTGCGAAGGCCAGGAGAGACAATTCTCCAAGAAGATGTGAGGGAGAGGCCCGGGCTGCCCACGTGGCACCACCAGCCAGCACGTGGCTGATGGCATTGATCTGTCCCAGGGCTCTGAGAGGACAGTGTGTCACCGTCACACACACCCCCCCAGGCTTGGGGTTCGCAGCGTGTCACCGTCACACACACACACACCCCAGGCTTGGGGTTCGCAGCGTGTCACCGTCACACATACACACACCCCAGGCTTGGGGTTCGCAGCGTGTCACCGTCACACCCCCCAGGCTTGGGGTTCGCAGCGTGTCACCGTCACACCCCCCAGGCTTGGGGTTCGCAGCGTGTCACCGTCACCCCCCCAGGCTTGGGGTTCGCAGTGTGTCACCGTCACACACACACCCCCCAGGCTTGGGGTTCGCAGCGTGTCACCGTCACACCCCCCAGGCTTGGGGTTCACAGCGTGTCACCGTCACACACCCCCCCAGGCTTGGGGTTCGCAGCGTGTTGCCTGTCACATGGGACGCAGAACCTAGTCCTCTCCTCCCTAAAACATTTCACTTCTTCCACTCGGACGCTATTTCTAAAAAACAAATTCCTAATCCTGTTAAGCACTCCAGTGAATGATGTCATCACGGTGAGCCAAAGTCGGCCAGTCCTCTGCGCTGGAGTCAAGGACTTTGGAGGACCAGAGCCACAAAGATGGGTAGCTCTGGGTTCTCTAGGAAGACAGTGAAGAAGCACTGCTGGATACAAAGCCCCGCAGGGGTCCCGGCAGGAATGGCTGGGCAGGAAGCTAGATGACAGATGACCTTCCGACCCAGGCCTGAGGGCCGGGTACCTTGGAGAAATCACCCGTGCTGCCTGGACCCCCATCCACACAGGCAGAGGCGGCCTGGGTCCGAGTGTGCACCGTGCTCACTCTCTGCCCAGCCCTGAGGAGGTCCAGGTCAGTGTGATAGGACACGGTGCCACGGTGCACGGAGAGGCACAGGGCACGTGGGGCACGCGCACGGCCCCACTGCTTCCATGCACGCGTTCCACGGCGCAAGTGTGAGTTTGTGAAGGGAGAGTGAGGGAAGCACGCAGACCGACGGCCACTGGCACACCTGCCTCCTTCCTGCACCAGCCCCTCTGCGGAGCTCTGCGGAGCACACCTGAGCCCACCTGAGGAGCTCCGGTCACGACGCTACACCCCACGGCTACACCTCGGCTCTTTCACTCTATCAGGCCTCAGACACTTAGGATTATTCTTACCACCATGATGGAGCTCGGAGAGGGCATCACAAGCCAACTACAGCCGCTGATGGAGACTGAACACGCGTCTATCTAAGTTTTGCTCTAATTTTGGACTCAGTTAATACTCATTGAGTGAATGAATGATCCAAAGAACGTGTAACTGCCGTGTCCTCTGTCTACTTTACTAGGCATCTGCTACTTTACAGAGGCTTGGCTGGAGCCAAGGGGGCTGGGATTTCAGGAAACTTCACCCTCCTCCACCACACTGCTCCCGAATCTACATTCACCCCCAGGAGTTGATGCAAATTCCTTTCCAGAGATCCAGGAAGAATTCTTCCCACAAATGCACCACTTGCTTCATTCCTCTCATAATAATAAAAATGCAAAGAATTGTCATAATTAAGAATTGTTAAATTAGCCAAAAAATAAGTTAAACAGTTCCTACTATTATTTTTCTAGGCTGATATAAAAGATAACATTGCTGTCATCTGCAGGGAAAACTGACACCCACAGTTACCCCCTAGGAGCTACTGTACCATTAAAGCTGTCCTTCTGACCCTTGACCCCGGGACTTGTGAGTGACCCCAGGAGGGCCTCGTGCTCAGGACCATGGATGGGGAACAGCTCCAGCAACGTCTCCGTGGCAAGATGCTCCCCCACCATGCAGAGGTTGAGGCACAGGGCAATGCCATCTCTCCTAACTTGCCCTGTG